>NC_089581.1:69335904-69577293 GCF_019320115.1 Miscanthus floridulus
ACTTCATATATTGTGAAATTTTAAGAAATTTTTAAAATGGCTGGTCAAAGATAGGACATGTTAAAAAACGAAGAGAGTAGAAGGTTTACCAAGAGAAAACAAGCATGAACAACAATTTTGTACTCAACAAAATGTTTGGAGGGGTGACGGGTAGGAATAGCTTCATCTATGGGGCCCTTGTTTGGGAAGTGGAAAATTAACAACTATTTACATAATTCAGTTCCACCCCAAGAAAAGAAAACTTAGGCCTCGTTTAAATCCAGGGCGTAAAGTTTTGAGGTGTTACATCGGGTGTCACATAGGGTGTCGCATAGGGTGTTTGGATACTAATAAAAAATAAATTACAGAATCCGTCAGTAATCCGTGAGACGAATTTATTAATCCTAATTAATCCATCATTAGTGCATGTGTTACTGTAGCACAATATTATCAAATCATGGACTAATTAGGCTTAAAAGATTCGTCTCGCAAATTAGTCGTAAAATGTGGAATTAGTTATTTTTTAGTCTATATTTAATACTCTATGCATGTGTTCAAACATTCGATGGGATAGAGAGTAAACTTTAGAGGAGGAACTAAATAGAGAACCTGCGAGTAGTATTGGCGGTGGCCATGTATCAAGATGGAAAATATAACATATGACTTATTGGTAGTGGCCTTATTTCCGATTGATAAGTCACCGTTCGAGAGCCAAATGCCGACTGAAAGGGTGGATTGCCGATCGTGCTGCAAAGAGGCCAACAGTTCCTGCTTGATCGTATGGGAGCCAAATTGCTTAATGTTTAATTTTCTATATAATTTTTTATCAAAATTGACATGCTTTAGCTCTCCGAGAAAGCCTTATGCTCGTAGAGAACTTTGCGCTTACTACCGTCACCCACCAATTCCGCTCCTTGTATTTTACAAACTTCAAGAGCCAGTACGTGAATGTGGGTATTGTCCTCATTTACCCACCAATTCCGCCCGTGCCGCCAGTTAATGCCGGCAATTCAACAAACTTTACCTCAGCCTGTCCGCTGTGCCGGGACTCACTTGGCAAATCTGGCCAAGCAGAATTAAACAGCACGGCCGTTTCAGGTTTTGACCGCGGCAGCATCTCCATGGACCGCGCGTCGGCGCGTGGCCTGTCCTTTGACTGTGATCCATCGTCACCACCTCATTTCAGCAACTACTAATCTGAATCAGCTAGTAGCTAGTAGCCACTGTGCGTCTGTCTTCTTCTGTTCTGTTCGTAAATGAGCAATCGTGCAGCGTGTGCTTTATAAACTGTTACCAAACTTCCGAACGGGAGGAGGAGCGTGTTCTTATTCCATCTTCTTTCTCTCCCTCTCTCTAGCTTTACTGAGAGAGAGGTCTGTCTGTCAGTCTGTAGCTGCAAATGCTAGTAGGCCTCTTTACCTCCTAGGAGGGAGAGGCAGTGGGAGCAGCATCACTGCTAGTGCCATTTGGCTCGGCGCCTCCTTTCTCGCTTTGCTTCCGAGTCCAGCCATTCCCTCCAGTCCAGTTCAGGCGTCCAGCCAGGGCGGCGGCGGGCCGTCTTCCACACGCGCGTCCTCCTCCTCCTTCCAGTTCCATTAACAAATCCCTTGCCTGCCTGTGCTTGCCCAAAATAAGTCTTGCAGTCTTGTCCCTGCTCCCCTACTCTTTTCCATCACATCGCAATCTCTGTGCACGGAAAGACAAACAGTGCCCTGCTTATCTCTACCTCTCCAGGCTGCCTACCTTAGCCTCACCTGGCCCTGCCCATCTCTCGCACTGAGGACAAGATGCACACTGTACAGGTGAAGAACAGGGAGTGAGCGATAGCCGGCCATTGGTTCGAGGTTGGCCTGCTGGCCTGCATGACTGCTCTCCCTGACCGGCTGACCCAGACGAAGGGGAACAATGAGGGATGGCGGCGGCGGCGGCGGCAACAGCAAGATGAGCAAGGTGCCTGCCCACCACTCTCAACCCCTTGCAATTCTCTCTCTCGACCTTTACCTTGCCTAGTTGCCTGGCAGCTGACCTGACCTCCTCCTCCTCCTCTTCTGTGGTTTTTGCAGCTGTCGTGGTCCAAGAGCCTGGTGAGGAAGTGGTTCAACATCAGGGGCAAGTCCCATGACTTCCATGCCGATGCTGCAGCAGTTGGAACTGGGAGTGGGAGGTCAGGTGAGCGAGCCAGCTGCAACATGTTCCTCGGCCTCTCTGTCTCAGTGCCTCTGTCTCTGTGGAATTGTGTTTGTTACTGTGGAGCCCACCACTAACTCTGCCACTGGAAGATCACTCTTTTGTTCCTTCCATCCACTGTTCCTCCTTCCTCTTGTCGTCTTCTCCTCCTCCTGGAGTCCTGGTGTTAGTCAAGCTGTCAAAGGCCTCGACTTTTCAGCACCTGTTTTCTGTTCTTTAATCCCTCTCTGTTTTCCATTGCCAAGGCATTGTTCTCATATTCTTTTTTTTTTCCAAAATGGATTCAATATTTGTTCTTGCTGCAGGTGGAGGGGACGATGATTGGAGGGATGGCAGCTTGACGAGGAGGGACTCCTGCGCCGCCAAGAAGAGCAGGACAGGTGAGGAATCAATCCATTGTGGGCTCCTGATTGATTTGGGCATTTGGCCAATCCTTCACCCCTGATTCGCACTGTCCAATCCTTCACCCAGAGAGGGCGTCGCGGAGGAGCCACGAGCGGTCGCGGCGCAGCAAGATTGACCTCGACGCCGCCGAGGCCACCGTCATGCTCGACTACAGGTGAGCCTGCCTACCCAGTAGCAAGAACTCGATCCATCCACCGACTCCGTCGTCCGTCCGTCCGTGAGTGTGATGTCTTCCTCTTGTGTCTTGAGGGCAGGATCTTTGCTGCTACATGGAATGTAGGTGGCCGCGCGCCGCCGGGGTCGCTCAGCCTCGACGACTGGCTCCGCACCTCGCCGCCGGCCGACATCTACGTCCTCGGGTGAAGCCCCCCCTGATTTCTTCTTGCTGTTATGTTGGGGGACGCCGACACGCCGTTGTTTAGTCTCATTGCGGTTGGCGGTTGCGGCATGCAGGTTCCAAGAAATAGTCCCGTTGAACGCCGGGAACGTCCTCGGCGCCGAGGACAACGGCCCCGCGAGAAAGTGGGTGTCATTGGTCAGGTGGACGCTCAACAGCCTGCCGGGAAGTGGCGGCAGCGGGAGCCTGCAGACGCCGTCGCCGGCGCCGTACCTGGTGGCGGAGATGGACGCGGACTTCGAGCGGTCGACGCAAAACAACCCCTCCTTTTTCCACCGGCGGTCGTTCCAGTCTGGGCTCAGCCGGAGCATGCGGGTGGACGGCGACATCCTCGCCGGCCCCGGCCCCGGCCCCGCCAGGCTCGAGCGCCGGTACAGCGTCAACGACCGCGTCATGTACGGTAGCAGGCCCAGCGACTACGAGGCCAACTGCCGCTGGGGCAGCGGCGGCGGTCAGTCCGACGACGAGGATGGTCATGTTGGCGGCGGCGAGTCGCCGATCACGGTGTTCTCTCCGATGTCGCACGGATACGGAAATGCTCAGCCCATGGAAGAATGCAGCGGATCAGCCCGTGGCCCTGCTAGGTACCTGCCATCACATTACAGCCATCAATTCGATTATGCCTTCCTTCTTCACTGGAAAATGCAGTTTGCCTCACATTATCCCAACTTTTAAATCCTGTAATAAAACATATGCTGTTTTCATGGAATTAAGTTGATTTTTGTTTGTTAAATTTGTAATGACTAGGTACTGCCTGGTTGCAAGCAAGCAGATGGTTGGATTGTTTCTGATGATTTGGGCTCGGAAAGAGATGAAGAATGACATTAGAAATCTGAAGGTGTCCTGTGTTGGGAGGGGATTAATGGGCTATCTTGGAAATAAGGTGAATTTTACTCTATCAGCGATAAATGTAGAACAACTCAACTTACAAAAGCAATCACCGGAATCCAATGAGTAATGAGAATTTGGATTATACATATTTGAATTCCAATGAGAAGGTTTTTTTGTGTGTGTTTTTCAGGGTTCAATTTCCATCAGCATGGTTTTGCACCAAACAAGCTTCTGCTTTGTCTGCAGTCATCTGACATCGGGTCAGAAGGACGGTGACGAGCACCGCAGGAACTCCGATGTTATGGAAATCCTAAGGAAGACCAGGTTCCCCTAGGGTTTGTGGACAGTACGAGAGATCACCGGAAACTATCTTGGAGCATGAGTAAGCAAGCACCTTGCCTATGCATTAATTTTCAGGGTTTAGTTTCTATCAGCATGTCATTGGACCAACAACATGCTTTCTCGTACTTGCAATTGCTTATCTTGTGTAATTTTATCCCTTATCTGTGCATTTTGTCACAGTCGGATAATCTGGCTTGGGGATCTCAATTACCGGATCGCACTTTCCTACCGATCAGTGAAAGCGCTTGTAGAGATGCGTAACTGGAAAGCATTGCTGGAAAAAGATCAGGTGAGCGCTTAGCTACTACTTTGTAGACACAATGTACTTTCATGCAAATGTTCTGATTACGAGTAACAGAAAAAAGTAGCAAAATTCTTTCCCATAGTAGATTTCTTGTGACATTGGCAACCAATGCTTTATATCTTGTCATTCTTTTTCTCTGGTGATGTTACAAGGCATCAAGTAGTTTGAAAAAAATAGAAGGCTAAGTACAATTCTGATGAGATGGTGTGAAACTTTGTGCTTTCAGCTGACAAGGGAGCAAAGAGGTGGCCGTGTATTTCCTGGCTGGAATGAGGGTAGGATATACTTCCCACCAACCTATAAATACTCCAACAATTCCGACAAATACGCAGGAGATGACATTAACCAGAAGGAGAAGAAGCGAACTCCAGCATGGTATATAATTACAATTATAAATTTGCCGAGTTTGTCAAATTCTGCACAGTTAAGGAAATTTGCAGTAATCCTTTTATGCAGGTGCGACCGCATTTTGTGGTATGGGAGGGGCCTTAGCCAACTCTCGTATGTTCGAGGAGAGTCTCGTTTCTCAGACCACAGACCTGTCTACAGCATGTTCATTGCAGAAGTGGAATCGATCAATCACAGCCAGATTCAGAAGATGAGTTCTTGGAGCTCCCAGCTGGACATAGAAGAATTGCTGCCCTTACTCATATGGATACACTGAAATCGATCCATTATGGATATACTGACCTCAATGTCTACTGAAATGGACAAAGGAACTCACATGTTGAGCTAGATGCCTGAACTGAAATGCCTCTAGTTATTGCGATTTGCACTGCCAGGTTATTTGCCAACAATTGAGGACAGAGTTTGATACACATGAAGCTTTTTCTACAAATTCACCGGTGCATTGCATTCGCTTCTCATGGTTCTAAAGCATGTTATGTAGACAACACTTAGTTTGAGTTCAGAAAAGCAAATCTCGAACTTCAGCATTGCAATTTTCTGAATGTTCAGATTGCTACCAAAGATTTTACATATCCAGACAAGGTACATACCCAGTCAATGTACAAAACCCGCATCTGTGGTGACATGAGAAATCTGATGAGCCATTGGATGCTCTCTTTTGCAGGTCTCCAGACTCTCCATCTAGTGTTAACCAGTATAGAGATTGCAAGTAGTTGGAAGGTAGTGGATGCTTTATTTGAATGGCTCTTCAAGGAAAAAAGAGAAACAAAAATGACATGAGAAATGTCGACTGGAATGCCCAAATGATGATGAGCAGATAGATAGCATAGCATAGCGCTGGCCGTTCAATCTGAAGGCCAGGTCAATTTGGCAACATTTTTTTTTGTTTTCCTCCATCCCTCTCTACATCTGTACTACATTTCAGCCATATTCGGCTAATGTTCCTAGTGGTACAATACAATAGTAGCTAGTTTTTTTCTTGTGTTTTCAGAGCAGTAAAATTAAGACGGTCATGAATGCCCGCGATATCCTCAAATCATTTCGTTTCCCTGCATGGAGGAAAAGGGTGTGTAGTAAGTAATGCATGGTCATCATGCGCGCGTTGACAGTTGCAGGAGCAATGCGTGATCAGTGAGCTGATGAAAAGGCTACCGGCGACATTGCAGCCTTAACTCTTCAGAGAATGTGCGGAGGCTCTTCTTTTCCCCAATCCATTATGGAGCCACCACCTCCCTACTCTTTACTTTTGCAATAATCTGGCATTTCGGATTAAGTTCCAATGGAGAGGTGCAGGCTTCACATTACCGGTAAATTGTGTGTTTTTTCTTTATCAGAAATGCACTGCCGATAAATGAAAACCTCTGTACCACTGTAGGTCGAATTTGTGATCCTGGTGCAATGAAATTCAGACATCCCCCAACTTGACATGCACTCTGGGATATATGCTTTTTTTGATATACAGGACAGGTTAAATCTTAGCCATTTTGATGGAGCAAGGGAAGTTAAATACCATGCATGCATCACACATCTCAGAGGACGCTTGATCTAAAGTGTTCCAACGAGTCTACTCACCACTTTAACCATATGCATGCATATCTTTATTCGAGAGAGAGAAAAAAAAAACAATCTTTAACCATGCATCCACACTGATGTCAGCCTTACAAACTGAACGTCTTTCCACGAGGAATAATATATGCTCCTACAGTGTTTGCTACGTACGTATAGTAGATCTATGCCAAATAAAGCTGCCTGCGCCGGAAAAGAAGGCCCAGATGATGAACGTATATATGTGGGCTGCGTTCGCTGCAGTAGTTTGCAGACTCCTGTATGAGGCAGCCACAGCCACGGCTTGAGCAGCCGCTGGAAAAAGAAGAAAAAAAACCTTGCCGAACAGCCCCATGGATGGTACTTGTAGTACTCTCCCTGCCCATACATATATACGTTCTCATGCATGCATCTTAACGGCAGCTGCGTGTGTTTCACCTCGATCTGTCCCTCTCTCGCATATATACAACTCAGTAGGAGTACCATGTTGACACCTAGCCTCCTCGATCCTCCTCTACATTGGAAAGCTAGTGAAGATGGGAACACTCTCGGCATGACATAGATTCGTCGGTAGTATATCCACGAACTACGTACTACTGCCTTCCTCGGCTCCACTCATACGGCTAGTTTGGAAACTTAAATCCACTTAGGGATTCCGGATTTTTCCCAGAGTGAACAATCCATGAAGTATCATTTACATAAGCCATTTAATGCTTTATGGGGAACTTTTCATCCCTGGGTTTGTCTCACCCTTGCTTGCAGATTAGCCTCAGAGCATCTCTAAAACTTCCTCTATTCATCCTCGAGAGATAAAATTAAGATATACTTCCTCCTCCTAAAATATAAGAGAGATTCAGAGTTTAAAATTTGTATCACATTATAAGGAATCGGTGAACAAACACTCCAAAAGGCAACCATTTGTCTTATCACATAATATGTTCTAAAATTACTTGGAAACCTTATATTTCAAGACGGAGAGAGAGTATATAACAAAAATCATCCTCCAACAATCTCCTTATTCAATATCCTATATTTAGTGGTATACTAAATTATCGTTTCTTCCTTTCAAATTTGAGATATCTTATTATCCACCCTGTATTTTATTTGAGATATGGACATATGGTAGCTGTTGAAGAAGAGCAATATTTAGAGAGGATTTATGTACCCTACATGAGGATTTAGGGGAATTAAGTTTAGAACTCTTAGAGATGCTCTCACTCTTTCCATCCCACCAACCTTGCGACACACACATTGGTCCTTATTTTTATTTATGAGTACCAAACCAACTTGCTCACTTAATTATAGCTACTAGCCATACTCTTGTTTCGGACAAAATCTTATAGAAGACATAATCTTATGATTTTTAAATTTGATCATATCGGTTACCATATTTTTCTATCCCTAAGTAAAGTTTAAGTTAATTCTTGTGCTTGTATCGTTAACAAGTATATTTTTTCTATTTTATAAAAAACAAGAATTTTAGGTTGTAGACCGCACTCTTAAATATTGTGATGGTATAGATGGTCATTTAAACTTCTTCCAGTTTGTTCAAGATCGATGGTACATCTTGAAGTGAGACTAGAATGGATAACAATGCTGATCTTAAGAGAATATTGGTATTTAAGTATTATAATCATTGTTTAGTCCAAAGTAATCTAAAAACCATGAAGGTATAGGCACTTTTGATCTTGAAAGACCAAGATGCCGCCTAGGGGCTGTGAATAGACATTATTGAAAAAATTAAGCTCGCAAAACTGTTATAGGACCAAATGTACGGTAATGGGTGACGGAAAGAATACAAATCAAGAGTGATTTTGCCATACAATCGATCCTACTTGTTACTAAGGGTTGTTGGAGATGTGGTGACGTTAATTCCTTCTAAAAGCTACAACCACAAACACAAGAACAAGTAAATCAGGGCAAATCCCCCAAAAATCAACTTGTACAATATGAACACAAGAACAAGCAAGAAGACACATGATTTGTTTATCGAAGTTCGAATTCACCTCCATGAATCCTACATCTCCATTGAGGAACTCGTAAGGGATCCGGGTCTCTTTAAACCACTTTTCTCGCCTCACTATTGGACTTCTTCCCTTGCGGAGGTAAAGTCGAAGCCTTCACAAACCTTCCCACGACTCACCACAAGCACAGGAGCTCGCCGAGCAATACCTAGCCGTCTAAGAGGCTTTGTCCTCAAGAGTGTAACAAATGCTTCAAGAATGGAATTTGCTCTCTCTTGCTCTCAAACTCCCAATCTCTCAACCCCTTAGATTTCTCACAAATTGCGCAAGCCTCACAAAGATGGAGTGGGGAGAGCTTCTATGGCCTTTAAAGGGGAGGCTTAAGTCCATAATGCCACATAAAGGGGACATATTATAAGTGGTAAGTGCAAGGTAAGTTTTTCATATATTTTCAAGTGGGTTTTCAGTTATCATCATATGACCTTGCTCTTGCATTGCATTCAAGCAATTAGATATGCTTTTCAATTTGGTATCTATTATTTGCTTGCTTTTATTGTGTTATCATCAATCACCAAAAAGAGGGAGATTGTAAGGAAAATGACAACTAGGCTAGGGTCATTAGGTGATTTTGGTGATTGAGTGACAACATGATCTAATGGACAAATGTTGTGCACTAAGTATACAAGGTTTTAGTCCTATGGATGTAAGCATAGACTTGGACAAAGTGACGGTGAAGATCAAGTGATCAACATCTCAAGGAATGGATTAAGAACTGTCTTGAAGAGCCTAGAATACAAGCAATAGAAGAAGCTTGGATGAAAAAGACATCAAGAAATTGAAACCATTGAAGCTAGAACAAAGAGATGGACGAATTGGTCTTATCTCATGATTTTGGATCCTACTCAAATTGATATGATATTAGTACAAATGTTGTAGAGCTCTTTCATTAACTTTCCAAAAAGTCCAAGATAATCAAAATCGGAGTTCGGACCAAAAAGTTACATCCAAAATATGAAAGTTTGTTATGCTAAAAACTGAGCAGCAGAAAACACCGGTGACCACCAAAAAACTCTGGTGATAGCACTTAGGTGACCACTAGAAAAGAAGGTTTAAGATCATTGTTAATCTTCGTTGATCACTGGGGAATTCCGGTGCTCACAGAAAAGGTGACTAATGGCTAGTCCACGTGGTACCATCGAAAAACTCCAGTCGTAGGAACCAGGATCTTTCGGTACTCTACAGAAAGCTATAGATTTGCCACAACAGATTCTTTATTGTGGCTATATATATCCCCTCATAGCTGTCCATTTGAGTGGAGTTGGAGTTCAAGGAAGATATAGAAGCTAGCCGAAGCTCATCTCTAGTTGCTCTAGCCTAAAACGGTTGGCTGAAACTTGTCTGTGTAAATGGATTTTGGTAACCTTAAGTCAACCGCATGTGTAAATAGTATGTCTATTTTTACTGGTCTTTTACACTGACGGTTCTGAAAACCACCTGTAGAAATCAAAGAAATGACGCCGGTGAAACTCCTGTACGAGTGGTATATGCAACTCAAAATCACCAAAAGATGATCTCAGCACTGTTTTGATTCACGCGACAGAGCGAGCGAAAGCAGTTTGTTTGGCACACTGCAATGGGTACAAAGTTATAAAAGCCCAGTGACACGCATTTCTGTGAACACGCCCTATATTCTTCAGAAAAGCTTGATGAGGTCGGTGGCATGCATGTACGTACGTCAGCCCATCACCGCAGTCGGCAGGGGGCCAATGCATGCAAGATCGAAATGGCCGATGATCCATGACAGCAGCGTGTCAGCGTGCACCCTCGCCCGAGCTATAGATCGATGCACTCTTCTCCTAGCTAAGCTATAGCTAGTAGAGTAGTAGTCTCCTAGAAGTCTAGGACCCTAAAGCTAGCCACGTTCATATGAGACTATCTCCAACAACCTGCGACCTAAAATACAAGATACATTCATCATTTTGGTAGCATTATAGACAAAGGGTTCAATAACTATTTTTGGTCTTCTCCAACAACCAGACCAAAAAGACAATCATTTCTGCAAATGGGTCTACTAGGAGAAAGGATACTCATATTTGGATTATGCCTCTCCTCCTGGCATCTAAAATGGATTTTTCGTATAGGTACTCTGTTGGAGGTTATAGATATTGTGTTTGATACCCATTTTAGGTTTGGATTCCACAGTTGGTCCCCAGTTGGAGACAGACTGACAGTACATCAGCTAGGCAACCGGCCGAAAGCATCACCACTGCATGCATTTTGCATGGGGCCAAAGTAATAAGCAAAGCTATCTCATTTCTCATGAGCATGGGTTTGCGCAGTGGCATGCAGCAACATGCATTGCATATCTGAGATCATGAGATCCCGCTTCTTGTTCCTGCTGCATGCACTCACTGCACCATCGTCCGTGCTCATTAATTACATTCATTGCGTCTCGCAGGCCAGTTACTAATCAAATGCATGCGTGCGTGGCTCGTCATGCTCATCAGTCATATATCGATCGTCTGCAGGGCGCGCGCTAGCTAGCTATAGCTGTTGTTTCGGTCGATCTTCTCTTTTCCACAGCATTGCATCACGCACGCTTGCTTGCTTTGCTTGGCCGGCCTTGGATTACCTTACTTGATGCATGCAGCATGCTAGCTACCTTCGCCGTGACAACCCAGCAGTACGTGCAAAGACACAATCACTCCCCTCACGAGCACGAGGAGAGAGAGAGAGAGAGAGAGAGAGAGCAAAACGTGGTCATGTGCTTCTTCCGTCCCACATTAATTGTTGTTTTTTTTCGTGTCATAAGTTTGACTAGATTTACAGAAAATACGTGCAATATTTGTATCTACAAATAAATTTATTATGAAAATAGGTTTAATAATCTATCTAATGATATTAATTATGTACCGTAAATATTAATATTTTTATATAAAATTAGTCAAAATATTTTCTCATTAGACGAGAATGACATTTATTTTAGGACGGATGGAGTATATATATCATCCAATCCAGCACCAATATCGAGGCATGATGCGCCGTCGCAACTTGCGAGTGTGATATCACCACCTTCCTTTTAGCGTGCACAACCTTAGAGTACAATATTTTTTAGTATTAGATATGGCAACACTTATAAAACCTTAGTGAAAGACAGATTTTTGTATATTTTGATAAGTATTTTTTATAGACCATTAGTTTTTAAGTTGTCTAATTCAATTCCCCATCTCGGATGCGGGCGGCGGCTCTTGCCATATGCAACTAGTTTATTTTGCACTACACAATTTGCCAAATCAAGATAAAAATGATATGTAAGCACTACTACACAACAGGGATATTGTATCACTTTTTTTGTAACATATTAATCAATGTGTTACAGTAAAAGTTTATTGTAACACAAAATAGTGTGTTACAGGTTTCGATTGTAACACAAAACACATTTTTTATAAAAATGTGTTACTGACAATAATTATAGTAACACAAAATTAATGTTACAAGCAAAATGTTACAAAAGTGTGCTATGTTGTAACACATGAATAGAACATATATAAAATATGTTACAAATACATGCCCTGTAGTAACATAAAATAGTGTTACAGTCCAAGTGTTACAAAGAATGGAGAGCAATCGTCCCTTAGGCGCTTCGCTCGCTTCCTCGCGCTTGTGCACGCGCGTCCCCACGTGACGGACCCAGACATACACGAACCACGCACCTGTTTGCAAGCTTTGCCTCTTCGCGAGAAAATAGCAAATTTGGGATTGCAATCGTCTGTAGACCTCAGACTCCATTCGTAGACTTTGCAAAAACTAAGCCTAACATTGGACACTTACTTTTTTTTGCTATTATGTATATTTTCTCCCTTTTGTAGTATTTCTCCATATATTTCTATCTGTTCTTTTGCATGTTATGTACTGATGCGTAGCACCGTGTCCTATATAGGGTAAGCAGGCAGGCTAAGGCCGGCTAGCCGCTGCAGGCTCGTAAGCTAATCGTCGCCACAGCCGCCGAGCATAAATTTTTTTATGGAATAATGAGCAAATAAAAAATCCAAAATATTAAATACAATAAAAATTCTAGGCATATGACACAATAATAAACACAATAGTCATGAGTTGATCTCACAAATCCCCGAAGTTCGCATAAACAAGTTCATCTCACAGAACCATAATTTTGTTCTAAACGAGTTCCATCACATATTAAATAAAATTCTAGATACATCTCATCACAGATAAAATCATTTATCCAATATGTAGCCTTCCCTTTAGTGTCATCATCTTTGGTGCAGACGACATCCCCGCAGGACTACTGGTGTCAGCTTGTGAAGAATACCCTCTTCTAGTATGAACACAAGCCGGCTGCACATAAGTATGGTACGACAATTAGATGTATGATAAATATTATAAAATATTATTGTATGGTAACAATATTGTCATGCAGTGTCTTATAATTGTACACCTACGTAAAAATTAAGAAATGATGTTTTGCTCTAAGTTCACAGGCACAGTCTCAGTGTCTTATCCATTGAACAAATTGTCATTATAGTAAGAATTCAATAAATTCAACAAATGAGCATCCACAATAAGAGTCACGTACTGCACCTCATGAACTATGATTGGTCATTCAATCCATTGCCACCAGCATCTGCAACATCACTAGCATCCACCGTGGTTCCCTCAATGTCTCTTCTTGCCCATTGATGTCTTACAGTTGCATTATTGAACATATCTTCAAGGTGTGTGACATGGAATGGCTCATTTTCTACATCATCTTCCTATTGTTCACAACCTGTGTCATATATATCTCTCGGTTTCATCTTTGTGACTACAGACCACCCAGGGTTTTCTTTGTCGTCAGAATAAAACACCTGGTCAGCTTGGTTAGGAAAAATGTACGGTTCATGATCAATCTTTTCTCCTGTATGTATCAGGTGTGAGAAATTAACAAGTGTGTAGCCATACTTGTCCTTCTTTATTCCTCTTTTGGAAATAACATCAACCCATTCACATTTCAAAAGTACCACAGAAAATTTCCCAGAGTAGTTAAGCTCAATAATATCAATTATCCTCCCATAGTAAGTCACATCACCTAAAACTGGCCTGCCATCACTTGCACTGGCATAACTTGATGTTTTTGCAGTTAGCACTACACCACTGTTTTGTGTCACCTTATCCAACCGTTTAGGCCTAAAACGGAAACCACGACTGTTGAAAGCACGGTACCTTTTTGCAGCTTCAACTGGGCCACGAGCTAGCCACCTAATGTCATCTTTAACATCATGAATGTTATTTTCACTCTCTAACTGCATTATCTGTACAATTGTACACAAGTTTAGTTCTGCATGTTAGTGCTACAAGTAAAGAATTTTGAGTTAAGGTACTTACATGACTTCTAAACCATTGATGGAACCTCTGATTTTGGATGTTCTCAACATTTCTATGGCTGGCTCTATGTCCAGTTCCTTTTCCAATGATCTCTTCAGCATGAGCTCTATAATTTACATGTAGGAAAATTTATGGGAGGCAAAAAAATTATGTTTACAATTTTGAGATATTACCTAAGGTATGGATTGACATCAGAACAATTGAATAGCGCATATCTATGTGCTTGTACTTTAGCCAAACCTCTCAGGACATAACTACTTGGCTTTCCAAGTGGTTTCCCACGATGAGGAAAAAGAGTTGATGCATGTCTAGTAGAACATCCAAGTGACTCATCATTCTCGTCATTCCGTGAAAGCCTATTAGACAGGGTCTGAAAACCATCAAGAAATGTTGAACAAAAGTGCATAGCCTCTTTTGCCAGAACTGATTCTGCAATGCTGCCCTCTGGACGAGCTTTATTTCTCACGGTTGACTTCAAAACACCAAGGTACCTGCACAAACTAGTATAAATTAATAAAAACGATAATTTAGCATGCAAAGAGAAGGTACCAAACATGGCTCTTAGATTTTTATAAGGAGAACATACCTTTCCACAAAATACATTGACTGATAACATACAGGACCACCTATTTTTGCCTCTGTTGCTAAGTGAAGAACAAGATGCACATTGATAGTGAAAAACCCAGGCGGGAATATCATCTCCATCCGACATAATGTCATTATGATTCGTTCTTCTAACTTCTCAAGTTCATTGATGTGGAGAACTTTTGCATTCAGTTCTCTAAAGTATCCACACAGATCAAATAAGACGGATGTAACTTCATCTGGAAGAAGACCTCTCAAAGCAAGTGGCATAGGTTGTTGCATTAGTATGTGGCAGTCATGACTTTTTAGGCCTGAAACTTTTGGTTGATCAACATTTACACATCTAGAGATGTTACTAGAATAACCATCTGGAACTTTTATGTCACGAAGGACTTTACATAATTGTTGCTTCTCCTCTTTAGACATGCTGTACAAAGCAGGAGGCAAGTAATACTTACCATTAGCCTTTTTTGTGGATGTAGATCTGGCCTGATGTTCATTTCTTGCAAATCTTTCCTTGCCTGTAGGTTGTCCTTTGATTTGGCATCCATTTCTAAAAGTGTCCCAAATATATTTTCACACACATTCTTCTCTATGTGCATAAAGTCAAGATTGTGCTGTAGCAAATTATACTTCCAGTAAGAAAGAAAATAGGCCACTAACACCCTTCCAGGTTTTAGACTTCTCAAAGTCACTAATTGATTTTATCTTTTCCAAAAGAGATTCTCCAGAATAAGTAATAGGTCTAGACCGATGCTCTTCGGTTCCATCAAATGAACTAGCATCATAACGGAACTCATGGTCAGCGGGTAGAAATCGTCGGTGTGCCATGAAACATTGCTTGACACCATGTTTCAAGCGCCTTGAACTTGTTTCATCATCACAGGACACACAACCCAGCTGTCCCAGAACATTGTACTGTGCCAGTATCCCTGTCCCAAGGTAATCACTCATAGTATGCAATACTGTAGCATAAAGTTGAAATCTCTCATGTCAAGATGCATCATATGTAGACATACCAGTGTCGAACACTCATTAGTCATCATAAACTGGCTGCATAAATATATGGAAGTTCTTTCCAGAGTAACCAGAAATTATTAGAGTGAGCATAAGAGAAGAAGCTTTCATGCATAACCATGGTGGAAGGTTATATGGTACTAATACAACTGGCCAACAACTATGGGTAGAATTGCACTTCCCAAATGGGTTAAAACCATCTGTTGCTAGTCCAAACCTCATGTTTTGAGAATCTGATGCGATGTGAGGGTGGAGGGAATTAGTCATTTTCCAAACCTCTGAATCAGCAGGATGGCGCAAAGCACCATCCTTTGTATGCTCCTCATCATGCCATCTAGTTAACTTGGCTGTTTCCTTGTCATAAAAAGCCTTTTAAGTCTAGGTTTGATTGGAAAGTAACGCAATACCTTGTTTGGGGTTGCCTTTCTTCTTTCCTTTTTTGTCAATGATGTTTCATCTGGCTTATTTTTCCATCTTGAAGCTTTGCATTTTGAACAGAAGTCATCATCTTTCTTGTCTTTCCAATAGAGCTGACAATTATTTGGGCATACATGAATCTTCTCATATTTAAGGCCAAGCTTTGCAACGATCTTTTGAGCCTCCACGAATGTTGCAGGAATATTTGAACCTTTTGGGAGAGCTAGCTGTAAGATTTGAAGTAGATCATTAATTGATTTATTGCTCCACTTGTTGGTTGATTTCACATGAAACAATAAGACAAGGAAAGAAAGTTTTGACAGGTCACATCCTTCCCATAAAGGTTCATCAGCAGCCCTAAGCAAATCAAAGAAAGCTTCTGTTTCTGCATCTGGTCCATCTTCAGGGGAACCAGATGCATGAGGTCCATTTGTGTGATGTTCAGTATCTATATATCCAAAGGTTTCTTGAAGGTTTCTTGAACTACTTGCCGCATATTAGTGTTGAAACTTGGATGTGCTGGCTCTGAATCTTTGTTTTTCTTTGAACATGGCTCTAAATCTTTGTTAGCAGAGATATAAGATGTTGTTTCCCCATGACAACCCCATATAGTGTATCCACGCAGCATTCCATTACACAGTAAGTGCTCATACACTGTTTCTTGCGTTTGTAACCGTCTGTTGACACATTTGACACATGGGCACTGAATCTTTGCATCGGACCTTTTTCCACTGTAGGCAAACTTAATAAAACCTTTTACTCCAGCTATGTACTCATCACTTGGTCTTTCAGATTGCAACAACCTCTTAATAGCATTTAAGTCCATTAATTCACTGAAAACAAGAAATACTATCACTGCATTAGTTTATTTATCCTTGTTACGAGCGATGAAAAATCTATAATAGTAGCAATAAAGAAAGTAGATTTGGATCGTCCACCTTGTTTTAACTTCACAGGAACCACAATAGCCTTCCGATGGGACTGTCTGCTATGATTCTAATAGCCTCCTCGAAATATAACCACTGTGATGATGAAACAATTTGACTATTTCTTCAGAGGACTGCTAAAAGAAAAAAGTTTGGGAGGAGAATTACAATGAATCAGAATACTTTGCCAATATAGCATGTACAGGAAAGACTTCAGATTTCACTCACTTGGCAATGCTCTTGCAAAATGTTCGTAATAGTTTCTACAAATTTGGTTCTCTAACTTGGACCTCTGGATTTGGTTCACTGAAATAAAATGTGCTCTAGTTGTCAGTATGAAAATATATGGCTCAGAGTTGCAGGATGCATCACTATATGCATTCAGCTATGATTTCTTTTAAAACAATTCAGCTATGTTTTCCATGATACTATAATGAATCCTATCTGAAGTAGTATAGTGTTGCCTGAAGGAGCTGTAGTCAAGGTGCTGTGTGCTGATGGATAATGCTGAAATTAATTGTAAAAAAAATCCATGAACTTTTGCTTCTTTTTCCTTTGATGATAAATGAGGAAGTGTACAGCCTGCTAATTATTGCCTCATGATGTATGCCTAGGGCAATAAGAAAATTGGATAATTCCACAAAAAACAAAGGATGTTGGATATATGGCAGCCTATACAGATCACTGAACAAACAGTGAGTAGCTACAATTGTGCAGCTGCTAGCTTTGGCTGCTGATCTCCAATAAAACAGAGCTCTGGGTACCTACTGCCTATTGAAAGCTCTGCTAGACCACCCCAATAATTCAGTGAGCCGTTATTCACTTCTGAACATGGAATTCAACCTATTTTGATTGCTTGCTATTTCTGGTCAGCTGGATAATCTGAGTTTGTATCTAAAGTTTGAGACTTGAGTGGCTCAGTGTTTGGCCAAATTAGTTCTTTTATGTGTTTTCTTTGGAGCTATGAAGACCAAGATATATGTGATTCTTTTTCTCTAATGTTGTTTTTTGTTTCTGATCTCTATGGCCTGTTTCAGTCCAATTAATATTTTAGCATGCTAATTCTAGCAACTACTAACACACCTGTCAGTAAGAAGTTCATCTGCCGAGAGATGTGCATTGACCACTTTTTAAATCTTTGTACACTGAAAATACATGATTTGCATTCAGAAAGAAGCTCTTCCACCATATCTACCTGATAGTGAGCAGACACGATAGGCTACAGTAACTGTATCTTTACTACCTCTTGCATTCGCTTTTAAGTAGGCTATTATATTCCACAGATTCTTCATATTCTTCAGAATTTTCAAAAAAAAATGGTGGACAGGAGGGGCCCTGACCTGCGTCCACGCCAGGAACGACCGCCGGGGACGCCGCCGGGGGACGGTAACTTCCGCACCGTGGACGGCCACCGCGCCGTGGACGCCGACCAGGGACAGCCGCGCCCCCGCCTGCACCGGGACGCCGGCAGGGAACGACAGCGTCCACGCCGGGGACGACGACCGTGGATGGCCGCACCCGCACCTGGGCCTGGGCGACGGCGTCCTGGGAGCTACGACGAAGGAGGGAGCGGGGAGAAGCCTGCGCCTGGGCGGTGGCGGCCTAGGACCTATGCGACGACGAGCGGAGCAAACCGGCCTGGACTTGGGCGGCGGCGGCGGCCGTTCTGCGACAAAGCCAGAGGGAATGGGAAGCAAACTACGCCTCAGATGGCAGCTAGTACAGATCCGATGGCTGAGAATCCGGTTGTTTTGAAAGCCCAAAACAACCGGTTATGCTGACATCAGGAAAAATGTTTTTAAGTGCATAATTATTTCTGAAAAATACATATTGAAATTTTATTTTAAATCCCTCAAATTTTAAAATTTATAGCTTTTTATTCCAAACTTTGTTTTCATCTGATCCCATTATTTGAGAACTTTGAATGTCAAATATGGAACTCAAGATTTTGGGAAATGCTAGCGTCCAAGCGCGTACAAATTCGCCGCTCGGCGCGCACAACCGATCCATCGCGCGATGCTCGCTGCTGCTTTCCTTGGCCGTCGATTCGCTGGTGCCACCGGACAAGAAACACCGCCTGCACCTAGAGAAGAAGCACTGTTGCCGCCGCCGGAGAAGAAGCATTGTCACCGCATAGGATTTTGTTGAGGAGGTCGCCTTAGTTTGCCATGGCCGCATCAAGAGAGGGGGAAGGGGAAGAAGGTGGTCGTCACCAGCGGTCGGAGGTGGTGGAGACGGGGGGCGAGCTTAGAGGCACTAGATATAGAGCTGGAGAGAACCGAGCATAGCTTGGATGGCAAGAGCCCGTGGTTGGTCCTGGCTTAGCTACCTTAGATGTGGATATGCCACATTCGTCGTCAAGGTGACGTGCTCGTCACGTTCGAAGACAAGGTGACAACTTCATATACCTCTTAGCCACGTCTAGTCTCTTCGTATAGGTGTAGATCTAATTTGCGCACTAGGTGTGTTTGTGAGTGTGTGTGTGTGTGCGTTTGTTGTGGTGTGAGTTGGTGCGTGAGTCCCGGATACTACAACTTGCACATGAAGAGTTGAGATCTCAAAAAAAAATATGGAGTCGGACGAGGTGAGGAGGTGGACGGAGAACGATGTGGCGCCAGTGGCAGGGAAGACGCGAGGAGGAGAAGACGAGACGGAAGGTGTGCAGAATGTATGGAGCCGAACGGGGTGAGAAGGTGGAAGGGGAACGACATGGCGCCAGTGGTGGGGGAAGACGTGAGGAGAAGACGAGGGGAAAAGGTGTGCAGACCGAGCAACTTTCACCTGCACGCGTAGGCATTATCCTGGATGAAACCATATGCTCTATAGCCATAAGTGAAAGTGTAGTGGTAGTTAATAATACTCGTTTCAAGAAACTATTTTTCATTAATATTTATCATATTAATAATAGTAATATAATTGGTCACATTAATTTGGTGCCATTAGGTATATAAAAATTCATTTATGTGTTAATGTAAAAATTAAAATTATTATTAGACATTAGTTTAAAATACACTAATTTGGTACATATTATTAATATTATCACAAAACTAATATACGTGTCATTATTAATATTATCACAAAACCAATCTAGAATCAAGAGACATGGAACATTAGTTTCCCTCCAAAAAAATAGACAAAGTATTTCCCACCAAATTTTCCCTCCGAACAATACATCTGCCGCAAAACAGATGCCCCTCTCGGTGACTCAGTCATATCGAATAATTGAATCTAGCTGAAAAAACTCCAACTCCCTCCTCATTTCCACGAACTGAGTAACTGACCGCAGCTCCAAGGCCGGCGGTGGCGAACGGGCTCGACGGAGGTGAAGTGGCCAATTGCCAGCCGAGCGAGCGCGTCGTCGAGTTCCCCGACCCCATCAGAAAGAGAATCTCGGTCAAGCAGAGGACCGACCGCCGGTAGCTGATCCATGCTCGTGGCGGCCAGATCAGTTCGTCCATCCAGCCCAGATCGCTAGGTATGCTTCTCTTCAACTCCTCGTCCGCTCCCACAATTCCCAAATCATCGGCCCTCTTCACAAGCGGGCCAGTCAGCGAACGGAACCCTGTGCCGCTCAAGGTACCCGATGCCGATGTCCTAGTCTCCTACTGCCTTATCGCTCCATGATCATTGCCCTAGGCATACAAATCCCTTGGGCCTCATCCTATAGGTAGTATACACTAGAAGTATAGGAATAAAATTTGTCCAGATTTTTGTTCCATTGTTTGGTAGATTGCTTCAGATATGATAATTCTAGTTGGTTGCGATGTTTGACAAATGGTTATCCATTAGTTAATTGGCAAGGTTTGATAAGTAAAATCAGTTTTCCACAACTCTGAATGTGGTTTCAGTTACAGTTTCACAGCGCCCATCTTCTGAATTCAAAATCTTTAAAACCAGTGATCTTTTGATGATGGTCCCTTAAGCAAAGATGGTGAGCTCTTGTTGATGACCAACTTTTCTTAAGGCCGATCATCTTGCTGTTTTGCGAAATCAGGAGAAAGAGAGAGAGGAAGAGGGCTGTTTCAGTTGAGAACAGTAGCAGCAGCAAGCAGCTGCCATGCAGCAGCTTCACCGTCAGCCACCGCCCTCTGGTGCCGCGCTCGCGCACGCTTCCATGCAGCTGCTTGCGTGTCCGAGCCCAAGCAGTTCCCGGCCACCTTGAACCCGCCGGCAAAGTTCGTCGCAGCCGCTCTGTCCCTGCCCTTGTAAATTTAGTCTGCACAGATCAATCATTTTGGTTCTGTAAAACTAGAAACTAAAGTTGTGCCTCCACCTTCAGAATACTTAAATGCACCGCTTTTCACACAAAAGATATTTCAGAATCACTTTTCACAAGATTTTAACTACTGGAGTCAAGTTGGGGTAGTAGTACTGAAGGCAATGACTTGAATATGCCAGATATGCTGGGTGACAAAAGTCTGCAGCTGTATGTAGTTCTGCTCTGTTTTCCTCAACCTCACAAGTGGTATTTGCCTCATATAGGTTGTGAACTGATTGATCATTATGACAATTTATTTTGACTGAGGATGTCTATTTTACAACTCAAAAAAAATCTTGCATGTCTGGTCTAGACCTGTAGATGAATAAAAAGATTGTTCTTTCTTACATCTTGATATGTGTGCAGGGTCTAATTTATTTCTCTTCATGTAAAAATATTTTGTTGGTGCCTGCAAAGATTAAAAATTTTGGCTAGTTCTGTTTTCCTGCATGTAAAATTAGTTGTTGGTGCCTGCAAAGATTAATTGTCATATTTTGCAATGGTTGGAAATTTAGCAATCTGATATTGCTATGTGCTGATATAAGGTTTCAAAATTCTATTGCCTAGTGGCATCAAATCTTTACATACCTGAGCAAAAACACAAGTATTATATATAAAGCTAATATGCCATCCTTTTGACCATTCTATCTGAACCGTAGCACTTCACTTGTTCTCAAGCTCCAAGTTCAAATAACATTACATATATGCACTTTAATCTAATTGTTACTCTTCTGTTATCTTTATTCTTAATTTTCTATTGGTACTATATTTTATTTAGATTGTGCAACCATGGCGGTGGATAATTGGACCATAAATCTTGAATGTGATGGGGCACCTGAAGGAGAGAGACATGTGAAAACGGAAATGGACAGAGATGTGATATGCTACTGGAACCTGATTGATTTGATCAAGGATCATGGATACTCATCAGTTGACTATCTATACTACAAGCGAAAAGATAGCTTGGTTGTACTAGAACAAGATCCTGAAGTGATGAAAATGCTTAACGAGTGTGAGAGCAAAAAGATTGTTAGCTTGTTTGTGACAAAGGACAGACTGGCCACTTTAGCGCCTACCAAGTCCAACAAAGAACCATCCAAATCTAAACCAAAAAAAAACTAAAGGTATTAGAATGAACATATAATTTTACTCTTTTGTATGTATATCTGATTATTCAAGTACAACTTAACTATTCCATATCATGGTAGTTATCAATGATTTATTTTCATCCAAGATTAGCCTATTCAAAATTTGTTTAGCAGGAAGAGGAGGTACAAAGAAAAAGAAAGCATTAAATTTAATGCATACTGAAGCACTATATGCTAACGAGGTTGAGCAGCGCGATGATGAGAACCAGAACACATCAGGTACAAATGTAGTTAGATCAATCTCATTAATATGGACTGTATCTTAACTAGTTCCTATCACTGTCATTCTATTTTTAATAGCTGATGGCGACAAAGAACCTAAAAAGCGAAAGGGGACTGTTTTAACACATGTTTGGGATCTACTTGATGGAGATAGGATAGTAGTAAGATGTAATAAGCTTGGACAACCCATTGGAAAAGAAGGTGGCCTTTTAGGCCAATTTTTGGGCACCATAGCAAGAAATGGTGGTTACTGTCCGGTTGGTGCCAAAGATCGGAGAAAAGTTAAGAAAGACTATGGAGAAACCATCATTCAATTTGTACAGGTTAGCTCTTTCTTCGCTCTTAGCACCTACATCAGTTTGTCTCTAGCCATCTTTGTTTTTGTTTCAGTTCGAAAATAAACCTGATATATCTTGAATAGATGAGAGGTTATTTGGGATGATGATTTGGTCTTTTTATTCAAGTGTAATTGAATTTGTGAAGTGAATTACATCTTAAGTGTTGAGTGCAGTAGCGTTTAGCTCATATAATATTGTGAGCCCACGTGGCCAGATGATAGGCAAGAGTGTTTGGTGCAGATTTCATTGTTTAAAAGATATGATTGTTATCATGTCATGAAGTCAAATTCATTCTTTAGTGACTTTCTTATTTTAGACAAAGTTCTTGTATCCTCATTCATGTGAGAAATGGATATTCAAATCAATTGGAAGAGATTGGAGAAAATACAAGGCAACATTAAAAAAGACACTATTTAATCCAAAGAAGAAAAGGTCTGTTTTGAACAAGTGTTGTCCAGATGATATTGTTGAAGCTGAATGGAAGGCCCTAGTAGGATACTGGAAGTCCGAAGAAGGAAAAGTAAGGCACCACTATTTACACTGTTTGGTATTTTTTACTATCATCGTCTACTATTGTTGATTTCTACATGTATAATGGTTCATTATTTAATAATTTACTTTTCTTGTAGACCCTTAGTGAAAAGAACAAAATAAGTCATGAAATGAGGAAGACAACTCATGCAGCAGGTACAAAGAGTTATGCTCGTTGGTCTGAGGACATGGTGAGTACATCTTCTCGTAAAAAAATTATATATGATTCTTCTTGCTTTTCCTTTACTACTATTTTTGCAGAGGCAAGCTGATCCTGAAAAAAAACAGCCACATAGAGCAAAGGTTTATCTAGCCACTCACAGGAAAAGGGGAAAAGGGATAAATGAGCCAGTGGTGTGCTACATGCACATGGGAACTTTTTTGCAATATATAATTATTTCTGTTTTCTGATGTCTGGATTTCATTGTTGTAGGTTCAATTGGAAAATCTCCTAGACACACAACCAGAGTTAGCACAAAATAGTGAGGGCGGAGTTGCATGGGAAGGTGATGCATTACATCAGGTGTTGGGAGAAGAAAAAGCTGGACAAGTGCACGGCATGGGATTGCTTCCGGTTCCTAAACAAGTTTATGGTCGAAAAACACACCATTTTAAGGACATTAATATAGTTTCACTAGATGGCTCATCATTTGATGTAGAGGTTCACATGTTGGAGGAAATAAGGCAACTCAAAGAGCATTCTAGAATGCAAGACAAAGTTATCGAAGAACTAAAAAACAATCAGAGGCACAATGAGAACCAAGAAGCAACAATGGTAAGAATGTACAGCTTAATTTTGTAACTCTGTATTGAAATGCGTTATTCAAACTTTATATCTTTTCTAGGGAAATTGTGCTAGGAGTGATCACAACAATTCTCAGAATCAAGTACTGAATTCTAAAAGAAAGGTATTTGCACTATTTTCCATGTTTTCACCTAAACTAATATTTTGGCTTTAATATCCTTTCAAAATTTTAGAGAGTCCAGTGTGGTGCACCCAACCAGAATGAGGGATTCCTCAAACATAGGGATGAATTGGTAAAGTCACCCTTGCTTGTGAATTTAATGCTTATGCATCCATAAAAGATTTTTATAACAGCTAATGCTACTGTCTTTTCTGTTTACTAGAATAAAGTAACATGTGAGTTTGAATTTAGTGATGATGATAATGTACTTTTATCTGGAGAAAAGGTTATCAACTGGTTTCTTGTATTTAAGAACAACAATATACTCTTAGTTTAGTACATGTTAATATTTTACCTACTAATTATCATTTGAACGATTTTGAATTGGAATCAGTGCCAAAGTGATAATAATGACAAGGAAGTAGAAGAAGCAGAAGCACAGGCAATATTTGAACGACACCTCCATAATGATTTTGCACCAACAGAGGTACACTATTTCAATGTACCATTGAATAAAATATATTAGACTTGTAATGCTAGTTATTTAAGATGTCTATAACAGTGTATAAATACAATTGCCTTTCTCTTCCGTTCAGTTTGATTCTTGTCAAAGGAGTTCCGCCACAAGTAGAATAATACCAAAGAAACAAAAGGTATCTATGAACCACACTTTGCTATAATTATAGTAGATTTTGTGTCTTATTATTTTGTACTTTCATTTGACATGTGTAAGGGACATCACGGAGGGCTTGTAGATACTAGAACCATTGCACACCAGGAGGTGGCTCATGACAAGGCTACAAGCTACAGGCGCCAAACACCTAAACGACTTTCTCTAATGAAGGTAGTTGAACATATCACTTGTTCTAAATGCATGATCACGATGTACAACTAAAGGGTTGCTGGTCACTAAGAGATTATGTCAAATTAATGTAGGTTGGGTCCACAGTGCTACTAATGACTTTGAAATATCCTAATAAGGCTAATGTGGCATATGCAACTCTCTTGAGCACTAATCCAGAAGCCCTAGTTGGTGGAGTTAAGATAGGAAGTCAATTCTACAAAGTGTGTATCAATCATCCTATAACAAAAGATGAGCCATTAGTGAGGCCTATGCTTGGGTGCGACAATATTGGTGATGCTCATGCCAAAGGAGTCCAAATTGCTTGGCCTTCGATGTTTGTATGTTCAAAACTAGCTTTCCTAACTTTACATCAATGTATATATGTGCCTTAATTTGTAATGTTACAACTTAAATTTTCTTTGCAGGTTGAAATGATTAATGGTTGAATTCCTACATCAATGCGCACAGGAAGAAGCAGTGGACTTTAGGAATCATAGCTAGTTCTTGAATTTTTCTTTCTAGTATGGACTACGTGTGTTTGCTCTCTTGAGCCATATCGTTATGTACATATACTACGATTTGTTCTAAACAAGCACTATGTTTGAGATCATTCCACAATATGTGGATCATGCTATGATTATGGAAATTTGTGGTTTATGTGATTTTATAGTGTGTCATATTTGTGCGATTATATAATAATCCTTGTGCCATATGTATTGGAGAAATAAATATGTGTTTCATAATCCGAATATGTTGCAATAGATATAAAAAAGTGTTACAAACCATGTGTTGCTTTGTTTCATATACTGTGCTCTACCATAATGTGGAAGTGTTACTAGAACTAAAAAAAGTGTTACAATAGACATTCTTGTAACACTATACAAATGTTACGATAGATAAATAAATGTGTTCCACACTATGCATTCTACCATATTGTTAAGTGTTACTAGAGCAAAAAAAAAGTGTTACAACAAAAATCATTGTAACACTAGACAAGTGTTCCTGTAGACAAGTAGTTGTGTTACAATAAACCAGTCTATTGTAACATAAAACAAAATATGTTACTAAGTGAGCTAGTAACACTTTTTCCAATATACAGTAACACAAGTTGGTGTTACTATATCCCTGCACTGTAGTAGTGAAGTGACACTAATGACTTGTGCAAAATCAAGATAAAAATGATATGCAAGTGACACCAATGACTTGTGCAAAATCAAGATAAAAATGGTATGGCCAATAGTGAGTGACACTAGTTTTCATAGTAACAAGGGCAGCGATACTAATACTTGTCTATGCTAGATCCACCTCTGAGCAGTCCGCCACACTTTTGGCGTGGCCGTAACAGGTCCTTAGGCGCAATGTTTGCTACAGGTCTGTAATATATACCTACAAGAGATTTAAAGAATAGGTGGAACAATGTTTTAATGTTTTTTTAAACTAACAATGTTTTAATGCTACGGATCTGCAATACCCAATTAAAAAGTACTTAAAACACTCATAAGGAATTAAGGATCGCATGGCTCAAGAAGAGATTGTTTAAAATAACCCTTTAAATTTTAAAGCAATAATCTTGGCCTGATTAAAAACTACTTCATCCCGACTAGGCTTACCCTAAAACTAAGCAATAATGGGGGTGGTGCGCCCGGGTGGGTATGAAACCATGAACATCTAGGACGTTCTCACGGGAAAAGGCTGTGGCTCATGGTCTTAGGCTTGATGAGAGCATTCGGCAATTGCAGCCACCGCCCACCGGGCAGGAATGAGTGAGATCCAGGAGCGACGTATTTTGGTCCATTTGTCAATTTGCCAAGTTCCATTTGTCCACGAGAGAATAACACACAACCCAATATTCTACCAACTGCAGGGCAATGGAAGCATGCATTTTGGTCTTTTTGGGACAGGCAGCATCATGTCCATGCCATCCACTGCAGTAACACACAAACATCGAAGAACCTTTTTACTGACGTGCACGTCCGCCCCTTGAATCTGCACCGACAACCTTTTGCACGTTTTTTTTTCCCACTGTCAGTGAATTCAGGTCAACTCATGAGCCTATCCCTCTGGCGGGTGTTTCTGGTAAACATTGGCAGACAACGAATCAGTATAGCAAACATGGTAAAACTGATACAATGTAGTAAATAACATAAAAATACTGTGTCTAGAATCGTAAATGGTTAGATTTGAAAGATGCTGGATAACCTTTTGGATAAAGATGCTGGTTAATTAGCTTTTCTCGATTACATATTGGTAGGGCTTTTATGTGCAAACGAAGCCTAAGTCGTACTCATGCAGTTGATACAATTAAGTCTGTGCATCAAGTTCAGCATGTCACTCAATGTGTCATTACTTTTTTCACAATCATCTCGTCGTTACGACAAAACAACCTACACACAGAGGAGTATTTTTCACAACCATCTACCTTGAATCTCGAAACCAAGGTGGTTCCATTAGAAACAAGGTTTTTGGTTTGAGGAACAATCCCAACCTAGATGAGGTTCATCCCATAAGTTTTTGTGGAATTACTATATTCCTCGTGTTTATACTCATTATTATTACCTCATGAAAGAAGAGATGAGATGGTGGAGAATAAACCCATTATATTTCAAAAACTAAACAAAAAAAAGTGAGAAGTGAGAAGATGATAGATCACCCCATTCCTCAAATCAAACGCATCAAAAACTAACACATAGTAGTGGTGTCACACAGACTACTCAAGTAGCATTATCACACGTAGAGCCTCTGTCACACCCTAATTTTTTTGATTTTGGGTTGTGCATAGAAAACACTAAATAAAATAAATAATTTCAATATTTGTATAAAATTTTCCAAGATTAATTAAGTTTATGCTAATTTAAATATTGAAAATTGTGGTTTCAAACTTTTCTATATTAATTTGACGGGCTTTTCGTGATGTGATATTGCTTGTTGTTTGACTTTGTGTTGTGAGTAAGTAAAGTTTTCGAAACATGTTTAGTTAGTCGTTTATTTTTCTTTGGCTTCTCTGTCTTTTTCTGTAATCAAATATCTGCTTTCTCGATCTTAACCTTTTCATTTGAAACTTCTCAAGATCCTTTTTGTTCTGCTCCAAATCACTCCTTTGAGTTCAGCATCCATCAAATTGTCGGTGCAGAAAGTGACCAACACGTAAATATTTATAGTTTTGCTGTACATTGTGATTGGAGGTGACCTAGCACTCAATGACACAGGGTTTATATTGGTTCAGGCAACGTACCCTACGTCCAGTTTGAGTCGGTCGATGACTTTATTTCTGAGCCCAGGTGCTCGAAGTTTGCTATGGGGTTACAAACAGAAGGGAGAAAGGTGGGGGTACAAGAGGTCCGGTCGGACTCTGGTCGAAAGGGCCGAGAGTGACGAAAGCCCCGCTATGTGCTAAGTGTTCGAGCGTGTGCCCGGTATAACTTTATAGTGTCTAAAGTTACAGAGGGTGAATCAACGTAAGTGAACTGATCGATCTGAATGAATCTATCTGTTGGGAGAGAGTGCATCCCCTTTTATAGATGAAGGGGATGACCTTACAAGTGAGAGGGAGAGAGTACGTATGCTACTAAGTCTTGCTGCCCAAGCCATCAGGTACAAGATGATGGTAGACGCCCACAATACTGTTTAATGTCAGATGCACGTGGAAGGTTGCATCGTCTTCTTCAGGTATGGCAGATGTCGGTGCCTGTCACACTGTTGATACCCAGAGGCATGCGAGGGGTTTTACCATATTCGCCTGGTACGGTAAATGCCGGCGCCCACAACACTGTTGAAAGGATCAAGATACCCAAGAAGGAGGGTGAATTGGGCTAATTCTAAATTTCTTTCAATAATTAAGCCCTACGGTTAGCCCAACTTCACCCATTGTGCCTAGAAAGTGTTTCTAATGTTCTACCACACAAAAAGACTTGCAACCTAAGTTCCAATCCTACTCTAGCATGGCAATTCTATGAATGTAAAGACAAGAATTGAATTGCTCAAAGTAAATGCTCAAAGTAAAGAGAGAAGGAGGAACACGGTGATGTTTTGCCGAGGTATCGAAGAGTCGCCACTCCCCACTAGTCCTCGTTGGAGCACCCGTGCAAGGGTGTAGCTCCCCCTTGATCCGCGCAAGGATCAAGTGCTCTCTATGGGTTGATTCTTTGACACTCCGTCGCTGGTGAATCACCCACAACCGCTCACAACTTGAGTTGGGTCATCCATAAGCTCCGTCGGATGATCACCAAACTCTCAATCACCACCAAGCCGTCTAGGTGATGGCGATCACCAAGAGTAACAAACACGAACTCCCACTTGACCACAACAAGCCTAATAAGAAGGGTGGATGCACACTTTGCTACTCTTGTTTCACTAATGAGGTCTCACTCTTGGATTCTCAAATCTCAATCATCTCACTAGAACCTTGCTCTTCTTGGCACTCTCAAGGGTGTTTCTCAGCTGTTGGAATAAGCAAAAGTACCCCCTCACATGAATGGAGGAAGTATTTATACACCCGTGTTCAAAACGAACCATTTTGTGCCTCTGTAGGGTGACCGGATGCTCCGGTCAGTTCTCCCCGAACTCCGATGTTTAAGTTGTGACAGGACGCTGGACAGTGTCCGGTCAACACTGACCGAACGTGTCCGGTCATGATTTTCCCTCTCTGGAACCTTACTAGAGTCGACCAGACGCTGGCACCTAGCGTCCGGTCGTTCACCTCTCAGCGTCCGGTCGCACCAAACGAAATCAACTTGATCAAATGAACTAACCGGACTCTGCGCCAGCATCTAGTCACACCGGAACCAGTGTCCTGATCAGTATTTGACCCTCCATTCACTTCTAACTCTCAATCATACATGAATGAAGTTTGCTCCAATGGATCTAAGGGCATTTTAGGAGCTACCTAGTGCTAGATTTAGCAAGTGTGCACCACAACTAACTCACTAGACTCACTTAGATCAAGCTATCCAGTCCATACCCCCCTTAATAGTATGAACCAAAGGAAAAACAAAGTCCTAAACTACTCTAAGTAGTCTCCTCAACACCAAACTGCACTTAGAACTAGTCCATCCTTAACCTTGTCGTCCATCCTTTGAAAAACCGAAAACGATTTCCATCGTAGGGGCATGACCACCATGATAGCCCAATCGATCTCCATTACCGTGACCTAACTTAATTGCCTCTGCAAAACACACTGTTAGTCACAATAATCACATGTATTGTCATTAATCACCTAAACCCAACTAGGGGCCTAGATGCTTTCAATCTCCCCTTTTTTGATGATTGATGACAATACCACCTCGAGTATGTGAAAGAGATAAGGTTTTTAACATGCTTGGATCATATAAGCTTTTGACAATTAGAACAAAAGAGTTAAGTAAGCTTATATGACCCAAGCCAACATGATGTACTCAATAGATATGAAATAAGCATGAGTACAACTAATAAAGCTCATTTGCATCGGAATAAAATGCGAAAGCAAAGCAAATGAGCATCACTCAAGTGATATGATATATAAATAATTCAAAGTAGAGAGCACATATGTTACATATCACATAATATCACGATCATGTAGATATCACTAACACAAAAGTATGGTTCGATGCATGAAAGTAAACACACGAATGCATAATAGTGTATCACACATAAAAAGCCAAATATAGTAGATAAACTCCCCCTAAATAAATCGCTCCCCCTAAGTCTATCATACTCGATCCCTCTCCGCCTTTGGCATCAAACACCAAAACCTAAGGGTCGGTCGACGGGGCTACAGCGGACGAGTCGGGCGCTGAGGTGCGAGGAGTGAGCTGGAATTGTGTGCCATCATCATCTGATCCTGAGCTCTGAGCAGTCTGACCCTCTATAGTTGGAAGCGATGCTGAAGTGGTCTGGGTGGGATCTAGAACTAGCGCTACCTGCTCGGATGATGTAACTAAAGAAGAGAGCGTCTCTATAGTCCTAGTAATAGGTGCAACTATGGAAGGACCTAGGACATGTAGCTCTGGCGGTGTAGGCTACCCTGTCAACTCACTAAATGAAGCACCAAGGCCCCTAGAAACTGGGGTGAGCACTGATGAACTCTGAGGTGGAGTAAAGCCCATATGAAGAGGTGTGAACTGCGGGGCTGGCACTGGCGAAGCAAACCACTAGGACACCTGCTCTGTAGGTGAAGGAAACTATGGCGCTGGCAGTCCCTGACTCTGAAGCCCATTGGGCTAGAAAGCTGGAGTCATAGAAGTGGTGGCAGGCTAACCAAGCTGGGGTGAAAGCTGTGGTGGTGGAGCCCCAATAGCTGTCACAACATGCTGCATAAACCCAAGTAGCTGCTACTGCATGAGAAGCTGTTGCTAATGCATGGCCTACTACTGCTGCTGTATAGCCTGCTGCTACTAGATCGCCTGCTGCTGTCGCTGGAACTCATCCTGCCTGGTCTGAAACTAAGCAAATGTAGCAGCAGTCTCCTGAGCCTGGCGAAGCCTGATCCTGCCTCATCCACTCAAGTATAGCAAGTAGAGCGAGGTCTATCTGCGGTGTAGGTGGAGCTAAACTAGAGCTACCGGCCTCATGGTCATGTCATCGTGGAGACATATAAGGGATATCCCTATAGTCATCATCTGAGCTGTCGCTGGGGTCACTCTCAACCATCCCCTCCTGCTGAGCATCTAACTGCTCCTCCTTAGTAGCTGCTATGCCCCTGATGGTCTCATCCTGCTGGGCTATAGTCTTTGGCACCTCTAGACAATGGCACGGCTAGCTAGGTGTCCTCACTGCACTATGGCGGATCATCTGAGTCATGTTGTATGCAGGGAACTCTGTAGTAGCACCACTATACTCTGCCAGCATCTCAGGTAGCCTCACAGTAACTGCTCTATGGATCAGGAATGTAATCCAGTGAGCATATGGTAGCTGCCTATGACCCCTGAACCCCTCTACAATAGTATCATCCATCTCTGATAGAAGGAGATCCCAAATGTCAAACACGGTCTGCTGCATCAGAGAGTTCAGTAGCCATAGCTGTATGCGAGTCAAGCCCTCGTGATACCCCATCCTCAGAAGCAGTGTCCTCCTCATAATAAGCATCAAGCCCTCTAGAAGTAGGAGTGAGATCACTAGGTGTCCTGCTCGATCCCTCGTCGAAAGGCTCTGTGAAGCAATGGCAGACTAGATCTATAGGAGGCACAAGACCGCCGTGAGGGCGTCTAGGAGGCGATGCCTGTCCATAGCAAACCTCATGTAGCCGGATGGACTGCTCCTAAAGCCTGAGAATCTCCCTGTCCCTAAAGCTCATCAGCCTGTAATCTCTGCCTCTGAATGCAAAGTGTATAAATCTATGCTGTGGGTCAATCTAGAATGTAGTATAAAACTCACGAACCCAAGATGGAACATATAAGTCTGTCCGTCTAAGTAAATCTGTCAGCCCTGGCAAGTAAGATAGGTAAGGGTGAATATGCTCTCCAGCTGCTGCTACTATGGACTCAATGTTGCACCCTCTAAGATCTGAATACTGCCCCACTGTTAAGATATGCATTATAAAAATCTTCCTACAGTGGTGTGTAGAAGCCCTCTGAAGCTCGGTCATCTCTCCTCAGTGGGAACCACTACTCAATATCCACAAATCTGAGCTGTTGAACCTGCTTGGCCATGGTGGCCCTCAAATCCAAGTGATTCACTGGAGGCAGACCCTGTGGTCTAGGTGGTGGACGAGAACCCCTCCATTGTGTCTCTGCCCTCGGTGTCACCTGGGTACATGTATGACTAGAGCGGCGAAACTATGGTGCCGGCTCTGTCTCCTCTGCATGCTTGCCCTCCTAAGGCTGCTCTGTTTGTTGTGCCTGCTGCTGTGACTCCTCCTGAGGCTGACTCTCATCAATAGCGACATGCCGTCCTCCAACCATGGCTATCCCAGTTAGACCACCATGACGACGCTCAACCTCCTGGATAGCGGCCCTTTGAGCTAGAGAAAGCTGCTCTGCAATCACTACACCACTCCTAACACCTCCTGCCTTTGCACGCTCTATGGTGGCTGCAACTGTAGCTGCTCTAGCTGTATCAGCATCAGGATACTTGTGCTTCTTCGTTGCAAGCTTCTTCATTGCCTTGCCTTTTGCATCAGTAGGCAAGCGAGGCGGACGCCTTGGATCCACATCACCTAGACCACCACTAGCATTCTTGACAAGGGCCATCTGAAATGAACTGCTGCCTCTAACAAAGATCAACTACCAACTATCACTTCTGAGGCTTGACCTCGATCCGTACTCACGAGCTTGGCCCCGAGTTGACTGACAATTGCCACTGAGACCTCAGAAACACCGACTCGCTGCACGATGGAATAGATCAGATATATGAATAATTACAATAAATCTAGAGATACGAAACCCTAAGAAGCAAGCAATTAGGTACGAAATTAGAATCGAGGGCTTGCTACCTGACGAACCGACGAACCGAAGAACAAGGAACGGATCATGGAGAACCACCGGGTCGGTACTGAAGCTAGGGTTTTGGCGAAGCAATGCGGCGTGGATCGGCGGTGCAATGTAGGCACTGGCGCATGGAGTAATGCAACAGGGGAGGCGCTGGCGTGAGGTGATGGCACAGGGAGTTGGCATGGCGGCGCTGATGTGCTGCGGGCGACGCTAGGGTATAGCACGGGCAAGTTGCGGCGGCGCGGACTTGGTGGCGAGCGGGGCATGTGGCGGTGCGCGGGCTTAGGAAGGCGCGGTGCGGCGGCGCTGGCGCGTCGATGGTGCGCAGCCAAGGCGTGAGTAAGGGAGCAGCGCGGGATGTGATGGCATGGAGCACGGCGCGGCTAGGGTTTGGCAATGTCGGCGTGGATGTGGGGCTAGGTCAAGGCAGCGCTGTGGTTATATGAGGTGGCCCACCGTGACAGATAAGGAAACGGAGAAAAGAGTTGGAATCCCGCACGTTATCTACTTACCGGACGCTCCGGTGGCAACGATCGGATGCTGCCACCCAAAGTCCGGTCGACTCCAGAGAGGTCCAAAACCTCTGGAGCCACGATCGGACGCGTCCAGTGAACCCCAACCAGACGTAGCCAGAGTCCGGTCCTCACTGCCTTGATCGCCTTCGCTTGATCGGACGCTGAACCACCATCTGATTGGACGCTGAACAGCAGAGTCCGGTCACTCCACCGCAGCAGGTTCATCTCCTGTGAACTAACCGAACGCTAGACTTCAGAGTCCGGTGCGGCATCCGGTCACTCCTTTTCTAGCAAATCTTTAAAGTCCTTCGTGCTGCCTGTTCCCAATCAAATTCCAACTTCAATAAGATCCAAATAAACACCAATTGGGACTGATGTGAGTGGCATCTCTCAAACCCTCAAGTTTTTCTAAATATTTTGCCTTAGGCTACAATTCTTTTTAAGAAAATAGGCAATAAGAGGGCAATTGAAGATAAACGACAAAGCAATATTCATGCATATGCAATGCAATACTTGAAAGTAAATCTAGTTTCTTGTCAAGTTTGATCCAAGGTTAAGCTTCTTCACACGCTTTATGGCGGTTATCTTAACCATGTTAGACAAGCCCTAAGTGTATTACCATAAAGTAAACATGTTGTATATTACAATGCAATGCAAAGGATAACACAAGCTCATTTTTAGCGAAGTTGGTAAAATCAAGAACATTGAGCTCATTCCGCAATCGACAAAAAGTCGCCTCATCTAGCGGTTTAGTAAAGATATCCGCCAATTGATCCTCGGTCCTTACACCTTCTAATGATATATCATTCTTTGCAACATGATCTATAAGAAAGTGATGGCGGATATCTATGTGCTTGGTGCGAGAGTGTTGAACCGGATTATTTGCAAGTTTTACCGCACTTTCATTGTCGCACAAAAGAGGTACTTTTTCTAGAACTACACCATAGTCTAGCAAAGTTTGTTTCATATAAAGTATTTGTGCACAACAAGCACCCGTGGTAATGTATTCCGCTTCGGCGGTGGATAAAGCCACACTATTTTGTTTCTTGGAGGACCAAGACACAAGTGATCTACCAAGCAAATGGCACCCTCCGGATGTGCTTTTTTTTATCAACTTTGCAACCGGCATAATCCGAATCAGAATAGCCAACTAATTCAAATATAGCTCCTTTGGGATACCAAAGGTCAATGCTTGGTGTGTGCTTAAGATACCTAAGGATTCTTTTAACGATAATTAAATGAGTTTCCTTAGGATTAGCTTGAAATCTAGCACACATACACACACTAAACATGATGTCGAGTCTAGATGCGGTTAAATATAACAAGCTACCAATCATAGAGCGATAGAGAGTTTGATCAACCGTGTTACCTCCCTCATCTAAGTTGAGATGTCTATTTGTTGGCATTGGTGTCTTGATTGGCTTACATTCATCCATCTTGAATCTCTTAAGAAGATCATTTGTATATTTCTCTTGAGAGATGAAAATCTCTTCTCTCATTTGCTTGACTTGAAAACCAAGAAAGAATGTAAGCTCTCCAATCATTGACATCTCGAACTCCTTCGACATCAATTCACAAAACTCTTTGCAAGAATCTTCATTTGATGATCCAAAGATGATATCATCAACATACACTTAACAAATGAAGATATGTCCATCAAGCTTCTTGGTGAATAGTGCGGTGTCGACCTTCCCAATGGTGAAGCCCTTCTCAACGAGGAAGTCCCGAAGGCGCTCATACCAAGCTCTTGGGGCTTGCTTAAGCCCATATAACGCATTGGACAACCTATAAACATGATTAGAATATCTAGGGTCTTCAAACCTAGGAGGTTGATCAATATAGACTAGTTCATTAATAAAGTCATTTCAAAATGCACTTTTCACATCCATTTGATATAGTTTTATCTCATGATGTGATGCATATGCAAGGAGGATACGGATGGCTTCTAGTCTTGTGACCGATGCAAAGGTCTCTCCAAAATCCAAACCTTCAACTTGAGAGAACCCCTTTGCAACTAGTCTTGCCTTGTTCCTCACAACAACGCCTTGATCGTCTTGCTTATTGCGGAACACCCACTTTGTTCCAATGACTCTTGCACCTTGTGGTCGCTCTTCAAGAGTCCAAACTTCATTGCGGGTGAAGTTGTTCAACTCTTCATACATGGCATTTATCCAATCTAGATCTTGAAGAGCTTCTTCTACCTTAGTAGGCTCAAAGCAAGAGACAAAAGAGTGATGTTCAATAAATGAAGCAAGCTTTTGAGATCGAGTCATTACTCCCTTTGATGGACTCCCTATGATGAGATCTTGTGGATGAGCTTATAGTAGAGGTGAATTTCTTCTATCAACCACTTGAGGGGGAGGTTGTGGAGCATCAACATCATGTGCTTGTGTCACCATTTGCTCATGGGAGACATAAGTGTCTTCATGGCCTCCCTCAATGGTTCATCACCTACATCATCAAGATTCTCATGTGCTCCTTGGGAGCCGTTAGATTCATCAAATTCCACATCATATGTTTCTTCAACCAAGCCGGTGGCATGATTAAATACTCTATATGCTTTGGACTTTGATGAGTAACCAACAAGAAAACCAATATCACAACGTCATTGAAACTTCCCTAGGTGTTGCCGCTTCTTGTAGATGTAGCATTTGCAACCAAACACCCTAAAGAAGGAGACGTCCGACTTCTTCCCATTGAGCAACTCATAAGGTGTCTTGCCAAGAAACTTTTAAAGGAATAGGTGATTGGATGCATAGCATACGGTGTTGATAGTTTCCGCCCATAGAGCTTCGGGAGTGTTGTACTCATCAAGCATTGTTCTTGCTAGTGTGATCAACCAGTTCTTTCTCTCAACTACACCATTTTGTTGAGGAGTATATGTTGCGGAGACCTCACGCTTGATCCCAACTTCATCATAATAGGCTTTTATGTTTGTGTTGTCAAATTCTTTGCCGTTGTCACTTCTAATCTTCTTGAGCTTCACTTCAGACTCATTTTGTGCTCTCTTGGCTAACTTCTTGAAGCATGATGCAACTTTGGATTTGTCATGAAGAAAGAACACCCATGTGTATCTTGAATAGTCATCAACAATCACAAGACAATAAAGATTTCCTCCTAAACTCTTGTATGTTGTTGGTCCAAATAAGTCCATGTGAAGGAGTTCTAGCACTCTTGTGGTTGACATGAAAGCTTTTGTTGGATGAGTATTTGCAACTTGCTTGCCGGCTTGACATGCACTATAAAGCTTGTCCTTCTCAAACTTCACATCCTTCAACCCTCTCACCAAATTATTCTTCATTAGCTTCTTGAGTGAGCTCATCCCAACATGAGCAAGTCTTCTATGCCATAGCCACCTAAGTGTTGTTTTGGTGAATAGGCATGTCTTCAAGTTAGCATCTTCGGAGGTGAAATCCACTAAATATAGGTTGTTGTATCTAAATTCTTTGAATATCACTTGATCATCATCCTTCTTAGATACAACAACTTCCTTTTTGGTGAACAAGCATTGAAAGCCAAGATCACACAATTGTCCAACGGATAGCAAGTTGAAGCTCAATGAAGCAACATATAGCACATTTGAGATAGAATGATCATTTGATATTGCCACTTTGCCCAATCCTTTAGCCTTGCCCTTTGAATTATCTCCAAACGTGATTCTTTCTTGTCCATCTACTTCTTCATCTAGTGAAGTGAACATATGAGGATCAACGGTCATATGTTGTGTGCAACCACTATCAATTACCCAATGAGTTTCACCGGTCTTGTAGTTCACCTACACACAAGAGATCAAGCTTTAGGAACCCAAACTTGTTGAGGGCCCTTCACCTTCTCAATAAGTGACTTTGCTACCCAAATTTTCTTAGGCCTATTCTTGTTGGGAGGTCCTAAGAACATGACTTTCATCTTTCCACTAGAATCCTTTCTAAGCATGTAATGAGCATTGAAATCAAAAGGTCTAGCATGCTTGGGCAAGGGTTGTGGTGGTGGAGTTTGACACTCATGGGCAAAGTGGCCTTCTTGTCCACACTCAAAATATCTCTTTGGCTTTGGCTTTGACTTGTGTTGTTGTTGAGCTTAAGCCTTCTTCTCTTGGTTTGCCAAGTACCCAATACCACTTCTATCCATCTTCATGATGGTGTTCATTAGTAGCTCACTTTGAAGATGCTTGTCTCTTGTGAACCTCAATCCAATCTTAAGATGCTCTTTCTCCAACTTGAACTTCTTGTTCTCTTCCTTGAGTGCATCATTGTTTTTCTCTTCCTTGAGTTTCTTGTTCTCTTCTTTGAGCTTCTCATTCTCAAGAATCAAGTCACCATCATGATCAAGAGTTTCTAGCACTATAGTGTTGGTGGTTTTGAGCTCTTCAAGATCTTTCTTTAGCTTTTCATTGTCATTTTTGAGCTTGACATACTCATCATAATTATCGGTCTCAACCCCTTGCTTGCCCTTGCTACTAGAACTTTGCTCAATGCTCTCAATGATCAAATCATCACATGATGTAGCTATATCAATCTTAACAACATCGTTAGTACATCATGTGGCTCATTAGATAAATATTCTTGAGCAATGACAAGATTATTATGATTAGTCTTGAGAGTTGTATATTCACCTTTTAGCATATTATGGCTAGTGATGAGCTCATTATGTATCCTCTAAAGTTTATCATGTTTTTCTTTAAGCTTTTTCTTAGAAGATTTGAGCTCCTTGAGTTTGGATGATATAGCATCCTTTGCTTCTCTAAGCTCAACACTAGCCTTTTCGGCTATATCATATTTAGCTAAAAGAGAATCATTCTTAGCTTCTAGCTTGTCATTCTTAGCTCTAGTCTTTCTAATGATCCTAGTATATTTGTTTAGCAATTTGACAAGTTTATCATATGAAGGTGATTCAAATTCATCATCATCACTATCACTATCACAATCATCATTGTTAGCATGATCATCACTACTACTATCATCATCATTTGATATCTTTCGTTCACCCTTGGCCATAAGGCATAGGTGTGTAGAGGATGATAGCGGTGGTGTCGATGAAGATGATGAAGAGTCAATCACAATGGCGGCCACCTTCTCATTATCACTATCATTATCAGATGAGCAACTTGATGAATCAATGTCCGTGAGCCAATCACCGACGATGTATGCCTTCCCACTTTTCTTCTTCTTGCCATTGTTCTTCTTGTGTGGCTTGTTTTTCTTCTTCTCATCTTCTTCTTCATTACTTAAGTCATCTTTCTTGCCCTTGTACTTGTTCTTATACTTGTCTTTCTTGGGCTTTATGCATTGGTGTGCTAGATGACCAAGTTATCCATAATTGTAGCAATCCATCTCCAAGATTGACTTCCTTCTAGAGCTAGTGAAGAACTTCTTTTTTTTGCCATCAAACTTGATGCCACTCTTGTTAAGCTTCTTTAGCATCTTGGCGGTTCTTCTCACCATGAGAGCAAGACTTGCATCATCAATTTCATCATCACTCGAGCTCTCATACTCAAGCCTTGCTTTGCCCTTCTCTTGGCTAGCTTTGAATGCTAAGTCCTTGTCTTTCTTCTTAGTAGAGGATGAGCCATCTTGTGGTGTGATGTGCATGTACATCTCATGAGCATTGATCTTTCCCAAGATTTGTGTTGTGTAGCGGTGAAAAGATCACCTTGATGAAGCGCGGTCATAATATGCCCATATTTATCAATGAGGAGAACACTCAAGATCTTTCTTATAACATTGGATGGTTGCATTTGAGTGAGTCCAAGCCCATTGACTTCCTCTACAAGAACATTCAAGCGTGAGTATATTTTATTAGCACTCTCTTTAGGAAGCATTTCAAATGAATTTAGCTTTTCATGACAAGATGATAGCGTTCCTCACGCTTGCTCTTTGTGCCCTCATGGAGCGCACAAATATCCGACCATAGTGCATGGGTGTCTTTGTGGTTCCTCACCCGGTTGAACACATCTTTGCAAAGGCCTCTAAAGATGATGTTTCGAGCCTTTACATTCCATTTCTCGTAATTTACCTCATCGCCTTGTAGGTGTGTGGCATCCCAAGGTTTTGGGAAACCTTGTAAGGCGGCTCTAAGTATTCCAACATCTAGAGCTTCTAGATACGCATCCATGCGGATTTTCCAATATGGAAAATCATCCCCCTCAAAGATAGGAGGAGGTCCATCCCTGTGAGACATCTTTCTCTAGGCGGTTAAGCCTAAATACGTGAGGACGAGGCTTTGATACCAATTGAAAGGATCAAGATGCCCAAGAGGGGGGGGTGAATTGGGCTAATTCTAAATTTCTTTCAATAATTAAGCCCTACTGTTAGCCCAACTTCACCCCTTGTGCCTAGAAAGTGTTTCTAATGTTCTACCACATAAAAAGACTTACAACCTAAGTTCCAATCCTACTCTAACATGGAAATTATATGAATGTAAAGACAAGAATTAAATTGCTCAAAGTAAAGAGAGAAGGAGGAACGTGGCGATGTTTTGCCAATGTATCGGAGAGTCACCACTCCCCACTAGTCCTCGTTGGAGCACCTGTGCAAGGGTGTAGCTCCTCTTTGATCCGTGCAAGGATCAAGTGCTCTCTACGGGTTGATTCTTTGACACTCTGTCGCAGTGAATCACCCACAACCACTCACAACTTGAGTTGGGTCATCCACAAGCTCCGCCGGATGATCACCAAGCTCACAATCACCACCAAACCGTCTAGGTGATGGCGATCACCAAGAGTAACAAGCATAAACTTTCACTTGACCACGACAAGCATAATAAGAAGGGTGGATGCATACTTTGCTACTCTTGCTTTCACTAATGAGGTCTCACTCTTGGATTGTCAAATCTCAATCACCTCACTAGGACCTTGCTCTTCTTGGCACTCTCAAGGGTGTTTCTCAGCTGTTGGAATGAGCAAAAGTACCCCCTCACACGAATGAAGAAAGTATTTATACACCTGTGTTCAAAACAAACCGTTATGTGCCTCTACGGGGTGACCGGGCGCTCCGGTCATATTGACTGGACGCTACGGCCAGTTCTCCCCGAACTCCAGTGTTTAAGTTGTGATCAGACGCTGAACGGTGTCCGGTCAGCACTGACCGAACGCGTCCAGTCATGATTTTTCCTCTCTGGAACCTTACTAGAGTCGACCAGACACTGCACCCAGCGTCCGGTCACTCACCTCTCAGCGTCCGATCACACCAGACGAAATCACCTTGATCAAATGAATTGACCGGACTCTACGCCAGCGTTCGGTCAGTATTTGACCATCCATTCACTTCCAACTCTCAATCATACGTGAATGAAGTTTGCTCCAATGGATCTAAGGGCTTTTTAGGAGCTACCTAGTGCTAGATTTAGCAAGTGTGCACCACACCTAACTCACTAAACTCATTTAGGTCAAGCTACCCGTCCATACCCCCCTTAATAGCACGACCAAAGAAAAAACAAAGTCCTAAACTACTCTAAGTGTCTCCTCAACACCAAACGACACTTAGAACTAGTCCATCCTTAACCTTGTCGTCCATCCTTTGAAAACCGAAACGATGTCCATCGTAGGGGCATGACCACCATGATAGCCCAATCAATCTCCATTACCATGACCTAACTTAATTGCCTCTGCAAAATACATGTTAGTCACAGTAATCACGTATTGACATTAATCACTGAAACCCAACTAGAGGCCTAGATGCTTTCAACTATTGATGCCTTAGAGGCACATGGGGGGAGTCTTACCATATTTGTCTGGTATGAGAGTTGATGGCGCCCACAACACTGTAGGAGAAAATATCGGCGCCTACAATACTGCTTGCGTTCTATCATGCTAGGGAGGTCGTAGGGTACTGTCCTGTAGATGTACAAGGTACGGTCCTTGGTATTATGGTTGACTTGAGTGTGCTGCCTTACTCTCTTCATCCGTTTCCTGGTCCTTACCGAGTGGGCGTCCCCGATTGGTTAGTCCCAGTCGGCTCTGATTGCGCCAGTCAGAGAGGAGCTGTGGGCAAGGGTTCAACGCATTCTCGGTCGGAGAAGCGGGTCAGAGTCGAAAGTGATGTTTTGGCCAGGCCTTCCGGTCGGAGAGGCCATCTGGTGGCGGGCTAGGGTTGGAAGCCAGGCCCTCCAGTCGGAGAGGCAGACCAGAGTCGAAAGTGGGCGTCGTTTCTCCTCGGTCAGGCCTTCCGGTCAGAGAATAGATTGTTCTTCTGGCCTGTCGCTTAGGTGTTTGAGCCGGCCTAAGAGTTGCGCGTCGTTCGTAATGTTGTCTGCTGGGCTGAGCCTTTGCTGGGAAACCGATCCATGAGGGACCCCGAGTTTATGAACCCGACACAAATTGTCTCTACAAACTTTTCAGAAACTTTTTTGGCTTTTTCCTAGAATTTGTTCCCACTTTTCTACTAGCATAATCTAATTTTTAGTAGCTCCAAGATATCTTTTTATGAGCTCTAAATACCGAGAATTTTCCCAGAATTTTTCGGAGCTTTCGGAGCGATTTTCGTGGCTAAAATATCAATTTTGGACTTTTCTGAAATTATTTTGTTCTTGAAATTATTTAAATCCAAAAATAATAATATCTCATTTTTCCACTGGCCTCAAACCCTATCGCTATATATATGTCGGTGTTGTGCTCGACGTGCTGATTCCATATCTAAAATCCTTTTTTCGAGCTACCACTTCTAACGCGCTACATCTAGCGCCAAATTTCCGACCAGTTAGGTTTCCAGCGAGCTTTTCCGGCCACCTCGGACGTCTCCGGCGAAACCCACCACCGCCACAAGGTAGCTCTTGTCATTCTCTACGCCGTAGTGTATTTGTTTGTATCAATCCTTCACCGTATGATCATTTCCGTTCGTTTCTTTATCTTCCGGTGAACTTTCCGGCGAACCTCCCTTGACGACCACGAAGCTTCTTCGTCTCCGGCCGCGATCTCCCTGTGCCGCCCGCTCCTCGTTGCAAGTCGCGTGCGCGCCGGTATTGCGCAGCAGCTGCCTGCCTCCCGTAGCCTCCGCCATGCCGCCGCCAGACGCCGCGCTCTGCAAGGCTGCGGCCGGCCCAACGCTTTGCGTGCGTGGCCACGCTCTCTGCTGGCCCAACCGGAGGGGCCCTCCCGCGCGTTGGCCATCGCACCACCGGCAGCCGGCGGACGAACCGCCCCCTCCCAAGAAGCCCCACGGCCGTGAAGGCCCCTGCAGGATACGGCCATGGCCATGGAGGTCACATACGTTCTGCACATATCTTCCAAGAAAGAAGATGCTGGTAATTACGAAATTGCCACTTGATCTTTCTAATCTCAACCGTTTAACTGTTTTAACTCCGATTTAGTTCGTTCTTATTGCGATAGGATCGTGCCGATGCGAGCTACATGTTAGTGTTGATATTTACCATAGGGAAATTTTGGGCTGGCACACTAGGAAAATGTTGTTTTGGCTGCGGCACACCGCCAACTGCGTTATTGGCTGAGATACATTGCGAATTCAGGTTCCTTTGTTGTAACACACCGCGCGCAGTAAACAATCATTTTTCCTTGTTTTGGACAGAGAACATTAGGTGACTGTACGAGTTTGCCCCTGGCTGAGTCAAGTGGTGCGACCCAACCCAATAAGCCCCACCCGGTCGCTGCCTCATCCCCCACACCGTCTTCTTCTTCCCCAGTCGGTCGTCTTCCTCTCTTCTCTCTCTCGCTCTTGTCCCGTGAAACCCTAGCACTCGATGCACCGACAGGAGGGGAAGATGGCTTCGAGCTCGAAGACAGAGGCTGCCTCGAGCACGCCATCTTTGGACGCGTTTAGGGATGGCACAAGCAACCTTCCCCTGGTCGATTGCAGCAAGTGTGGAGCTCAGTTGATTGGTCTAGTGTCAAAGCAGGACAAGAGCTTTGGGCAGAGGTTCTACAAGTGTCCTCTAATTAACCATGTAAGTTGGTAGATCTGCAATTTTATCCGCCTATTGATGTAGTTGTATGGCCGATTTCATCTGAGCATTGTTCCTCATCTTCTTTTGTTAGTTCTACATGTGGGAGGACCAATACGTTGAGTACCTCATCGGCAAATCCAAGCTTCCACGATGTTTCTCAAAGATCGGTAGAGGGTCGCCGTCTCTGGGCTTGACTCAAGCCATGGATCCAAGGATGTCCTCTCAGGAGCTGATTCAAGCCATGGAGTCTTTGAAGGAATCAATTGGAGGATGCACTACCCTATTAGAAAGCACAACCGCATCTATGAAGGATGCACATGCCGCTTTGAAGAAAATTGTTGATGGCAATCAGTCAATAGGGAGCAACATCGACAAGATAGGCGATCGTTTGCTTGTTTTAGGTCTAGCAATTATGTTCATTGTAGTGCTACTTCTCTTGGTGGTGTTAGTGAAGTGAGCATTGATTTGTCAGAGTTAATGTAGGCATCCTGTATGAACTTTTAGTTGATGTCTATCACTTATGTCTCCCTTATGTGTCAATGAATGCTATTGTATGTTCTGATGTTCTAATTTGGTTGTCAATGAGTGTATGTGTTTTAGTGCATGGCAACTACAAAATAGATCAAGTGCAAGTCAATCTAGTCTTAACATTACAAGCCATCAAGTTTGGCTTCGAGCCAAGTTACATAACAGCGACAAGTCTAAATTTAAGCCTTCAAGTTTGGCTTATAGCCAAGTCACATAACAACGAAAAGTCTGAATTTAGGCCAATTATGGTTGATTACATTACAAAGGCTACAAAAGCATAGTTCTAGACAACATTAGAAGTCATCTTCCAAAAGCATCATCAGCAGGTTGCAAACACTACACTTGCAATTATTTCACTCAACAAGCACATCCATCACCAGCTGCTTCTTGGCCTTGCCCAGATCTTTCTTCGGCTGCACCTTGTCTCCCTTGCATTGTTTTGCCTTTTTTCCATTCACTCCCTTTGTACTCTGTCCATCAGTGGATTCTGCACCATCTCTTTCCATCTTCCTCTTGCGACTGTTAACAAATGAAAGACATTAGTACAGTAGAAGCAAATTGTTACAAGTTCAAGGGTAGTGAGATATGTAACCTCCTAGTGTTGCCTGCAGGACTGTTGGTTAGTAGTGGGGCTATAATGGTGATGGAACATGCTCTAGTTTGGGATTGTTGGGTTGATGCAGTGCTTGCAGCCTTTGTCTTTTTGTTCCTCTCTTTTTTTGGCTTAGGTGCGGCTGGAGGTGGAGCATCACTGTCATACACTGTCTCATTGTAAGTCTTCATCATGTGACCAAATTGTCCACACCTCTTGCACTATCTCATTCCACTGGTTCTCCCTCCTTCTTCTGCACCCTTCATCCTTCTTGTTCTAGGTCTGCCAGCTGCCCTCTTTAGGATTGGTGGCCATAGTTTGAAACCCATGTCTACCTTGGGCCATTGGTTCCTATCTGTCATAGGCATTACAATTCCGGCATATGCCTTCTTGAACACATCAACAGAGTAGTAGTCATCAATATAGTCCTCTGCACTCTTGTTTCTCAGTGAGTTAATGAAGCAAAGGGCATGAGTGCAGGGGAGCCCAGTGATCTGCCACCTATTACAACTACATGTTCTGTTATCTAGATCAATAGTGTGTCTCCAGGTCTTCAGCTCTTTAGTTGTGCCTTGAATCTCAGCTGTGTTGTTGTGTCCTCTATGAATGACATAGTTCAGGTTTCTGCTTTTTGCATTCAGATCTTTAGTTACATGAGGAAGGATCTTGTCTATCATCTTGTTGGATAACCTTCTTCTAAGGTCATGCTTCTCCATGATCATCTGCCTTATCCTGTCCATCAGTGGGATGACTGGTTGTGCTTTCTCCTTTCTGATCCAACTATTAAATGTCTCTACAATATTGTTTGTGACATAGTCACACTTGCTATCCAGTGAGAATCTCCACCTGTTCCACAAATGTTTGTGGTTCTCCTCTATCCATTTTATTGCATTTGGAGAAGCTTTCTGCATGGTCTTGTAGTGATGCTCATAGTGCTTCTTGTTAAAAGCTCTACATGCAGGCCAAAGGTGTTTCTTGAAAACAGCCCCTCTATACCTCTTCTGAAAGTTCTTCACTAGATGCCTCATACACTCTCTATGTTCCACTCCATTTGAAAACATAGCTGTAACTACACTATCTATACCCTTGCCTGCATCTATGGATATCACAAGTCCAGGAGGTGAGCCTATTGCAGTCTGAAGCTTTTCAAAAAACCACTTCCAGCTATCTGTGGACTCTGACTCAAACACCCCATATGCAACTGGAAATAGCCAGCCGTGACCATCAACTGCTGAAGCTGATGCCAATTGACCCCTCCACCTTCCTGTCAAAACAGTGGAGTCAACACCTAAAAATGGCCTGCAGCCATTGAGAAACCCATCTACACAAGCCTTCAATGCAATAAACATCCTAGTAAACCTCATCTTTTTACCAACAGGAGCATACTCTATCTCCACTATGCTTCCAGGGTTGGTCCTCTCTACCTCTGCTTTGAAACTAAAAGCATCAGCAAAATTGTCATTCCACTTTCCCATTATTTGCTCTAGAGCCAACCTTCTCCCATCCCAAACCACGTAGTAAGATAGCATGATCTTGAACTTCTTCTCTAAATCTTTCTTTAGTTCTGCAGCTCCAGTATTTGGTTGATCCCTAAGAATGTCAATGACTCTGTCTCTGACCCATTTGTTGGTAGCCATGCAGTTCTGGTCAAGCTTGGAAGTGCTAGCACAGTTATGCTTAGCATGGAGCTTTTTTATCTGCAACAAAAAAGAAGGGCTAAATCAACTTACAAGGGCATGAAACAAACAATACACCACATATAACTGTAAATTACATAGTTAAAAGCAGGTATGGTGACCTGCCATGTCTTGCCATCCTGCAGCTCAGAAGCATGAATCCTCCACCTACACTTCTTCTTTTTGCTATTTCTGCCCTTGCAGAACCCTCTGTACCTTTTAGCCTCACTATAATGTGCATCAATTTCAAACTCATTAAGAACAGCAAACTGCCTAATTGCCCTCTTAAAAGTATCTCCATCTTCAAATGTGACACCAAGAGCAATGGTTGGGTTCTCCAGGTCAGTCACATGTTCAACAATCTCACATCCAGCTTCATCATCAACAAAAAGGTCATCCAACTCACTACAGTCACCATCAGTTGATTGCCCCTCATGTTCTAGCTGTTCTTCAACATCAGATAAATACGGATGCTCATCATTTAGACCCACATATTCTACCTCATCCTCATCCCATGGTTCCTCGTCATCTGAGAGATCCCTTTTCCTTCCCTTACCTCTCTTAGACTTAGCCTTGGTTTTGGTAGTCCCTGTCTCTGCATTGTTAGCTACGACATCTTCTGTCTCATCCTCAGCAACATACTCAATCAAAGCCAGAGGGAGGGGCTCTGTGGCAACACTAGCACTGCCGACATGGTGTGTAGAAGGTTCAACAGATACACTTTGGCTGTGCTCAACTGTCACTGTGTCATAAACTGCCACAAACAGAGGCAACCTCCTCATCTCCCAATACAGGTCCATTGCATCCATCAAGCTGGCATCAGAAGTTACATTGGTGAAAGCGGACACAGTCCTGTTCCAATAGCAAACTGATATTCCTTGATTCGAACCATGCTTCACTCTCTTTGCTATTTCATCTTTTATGTCCATCAAGTTGGTTGAATCACGATCAACAATAAGCTCAAGATTTGAATCTGGGTGCACTACATGACTACCATCATCGCAAACCTCGACATAATTTGGAACGCGCGCAGCAATTCTGCACGCCGAACTACTATCCATCCTAAAACAAATGAAAAAAATGGTAGAGAACAATGAAAAGTGATTCATAATTGCAACCCTAAATCGACCCTAAATCGACCGCGGCTTTAACGCATATTGATAACGCCAAATAGAACCAAATCACTTGATGGAGATACACTGAAATAGTTAATTGAACAACTTGCACATCAAATGGACAAAAATGCTTACCCTTCTGGAACCCAACCAAGATTTAGGCCCTTCGATTGCCATTCATTCCTCGGTCCCAAGCGATTCCTATGTTTCTCTGGTGCCATCTCGTCCAACTCCTCTGCTTGGATCTATGGACACATAGCTGCGGAGAGGAAGGTGGCGCCGATTGTGGACAAGGAGGGAGCGCGGGTGCGGAGAGGAGGGCGATGGCTAAACTGGTGGCGGCGGTGAGACTGATGGCGGCCAGGGATGGGGAATTGCAAGAGCAGCTAGGTCAACCAGGCAAGTCAAGTCGACCCAGGGGCACCCATTGTCATTTCCAAAAAGTTCTCTGTCCAAAACCAGGGAAAATGATTGTTTACTGCGCGCGGTGTGTTACAACAAAGAAACCCGAATTCGCAATGTGTCTCAGCCAATAACATAGTTGGCGGTGTGCCACAGCCAAAACAACGTTTCCCCAGTGTGCCAGCCCAAAATTTCCCTTTACCATATCATATGTTTTTGAATATTATGATTTAAATCTTAATTTGATTAATATTTATGCAGACACGTTTATAAATAAAAGCAACATAGATTATATACATCGCTCTTTTACAAATAAGTTTTTAACGTGATCAATTGCTAACATAATCATATTTCTAAATTATAATTTGTTTAGCTGAACCCACGTCACATTCAGTTATAGTAGATGCTCTCACATTTTAATCTTTTGCAAGCTATAGTTTGAGTGACTTAAATAAATATAAGACATATATATAGAAATAAAGCGTGACTAGATTTAGCTCAGTTTCTAATTAAACTGTATAGTGACTAATCTGAATTAATAATTTACACATTGTTTTGTTTAATTAAAATAAATCAAGTATGTAGGCTTTTCTATTCTTTTATAATATAAAACTTTCGGTAGTCATTTTAACGATAGTTCCGTTTACGTCGTTTATTGTAATCTTGTGACCATAGCACCTAGCTCTCTTTAAGTACGTTGTTTTACCTTGTGTGGTGTACTGTTCTTAGTTGCTTTTATGTGTTACTTGTATGTTTGTCTATATATGGTGCTTGCTACAAGTAGAATTAGAACCATTTGTAAGCGCTGAAGATCAAAAGATGAAGATTAGAATTGAAGCAAAGTATGAGGAATTTTGAGCAAGACAAGTATAATATGAGGCTTTCTCGTTACCTAATAACATTATAATAATCTTTTCATATGCATGTGTCCAATATGATAAAACATTAAGAATCTTACCTAGTATACTTTTGTTACCTTGTTCCTTGTTACCTACTGGGTTTATGTATATGGGTAGTTCTTGCTAGTTGCTCTACTGTAATGATGAAACCTCCATAATATTGGCTAATGGCATATGCATTAGTGTTTAAAATGTGCTTAGCAACATGGAATCATAAGGACTTATCTGTCAGTAAAATCCAGGACTTACGGTACAACCATGAATGTTACGTGGTTCTAGCTTTAGTTTAGTAGGACATTTTCTAGCTTGTTAGTGGTTACCCGAAAGAACGCAAAAGGGGCTTGCCGAGCTGGGTATAGTGCAGCCTCGATTCCTAAGAGTACTTCTGCATGAGTGTGCCTTTCGAAAGGAGGGCACTATATCCCCTTGCTGATTGGAAACCTGTAGCGGCCACTAACTTGTTAGATAAACCTTTGAAAGACATCATAGTGAACCCTGCCGATCTTCTTTAGAAGCGGGTCAAGAGATTAGCTACCTCGGGCGAAAGGGTAAATCATGGCTCATGGTGAAAGTGCACAACCTCTGCAGAATATAAAATTGTTATAACAGCCGTACTCACAGTCACGAGCGGTTTGAAAAACTCACAGAATTATGGGTTCTTATTGTACTATGGGCATGTTTGCTTGTGCTATTCAGCCGGTTTTAATCCACACAAATCAGTCGTGGAACCGTGTTTTTCTCTCACAACAAATCAACCGTACAAATCCAGCCGAACATGTTTAATCATTATTGTCATATTGCCATTGTTTATGATCATGTGAAAACTGGAGCTTAAGCATAATTTAGCAACTCAGGTTCTAATGATAAAACTTGATCTACTAAAATTGCTTATCGCAGTTCAGCCGTGTTAAACCTTTTGAGCTTACATCCTCTCATATTATGCTTGTTAAGCGGTGGTTTGCTTATGCTCGCTTTACTTTTCAATTATTTTGAAAAAATCCCGGATAGATACTAGATGGTGGAGCTAATGAGTTTTCTGAGAAGTGCTAGGCGTATGGACCCCCAGTCAACCGTCCCTGTGGTGTTTGGAAGCCTCGCTTGAAGATTAGAATTTATATGATTCCGCTACTTTGATACAAGCTTTGTCTCTATGTAAGTGATAATGTTATATTGTTATTCGTTATGTAATAAAGCACTGCCTTTTGATACTATTGTAATTTGTCGTTATATGTGTGATTTGACTTCCTAGATACACATATGGTGTACATCTAATTTTGTTCTTAAAACTGGGCGTGACAGCCTCCAATGGCAAATTGCAAATAATATAGTAGTCAGATCATTTAAAGGTGTTTTAATCACCATGGCTGCGTATGATTTCAATTCAATGTGCCCATTCTGCTCATTAACATTTTCATGAGCTAGTCTATCTCTCTGAATGGTCTAGCAGTGCAAGTAATTTCATTTCCAAGTGTTCCTTTTATACCTCTGCTTTACACACGACAAAATTGCTATTGTTATCTTTGTTTGCTTAGACCAAAATTCTTCTTTTTTTTCTAAAAGAAGAAAATAGCGCATAATAATTTTCAGATAAAGGATCTAATGCATAAGACCAGGTTTATTGTCTAAATAAATGATATATCACACATTCACACTAGATTACTCAAGTGGCACTATAGTACATTGTGCCTTGAATGGCAGATTGCACACAATAGCAGTTAGGTAAGCCAAAGATGCTTCAATCACCATTGTTGTGTATGGGTTTTGTGGTGTGCATTATGCTCATTTAGATTTCCCTGGGCTAGGGAAACATGCTGTGATTGATCTAGCAGTTAAAGTAACATTGTTTCCAAGATAGTTCCTTCTATACCCTTTGCTTAAGCCAAGTTCTACATAGGGATTCAATGCATAACTAAATTCCTATACATTGTCTTCAATAGTTATATACTGGACTAGAAACCATCAGCAAAACATCTACGATCACAGACTAATGCAAAAACATGTCACCTAAAGGATGTACATTGCATTCAAAGGGTGAGCTGGGTAGCCATGATACTGCCGATACAAAGAAATACCTTTGTCATCAAACAAGCCAAACTCTATCAACAAGCACCCTTGCACCACATAGAGAAGGAAGTTCCGCCAGTAGCCCATTACAACTTTGGTATTCTTAGTTAAAGGAAAGCAGACTTGATTTATGTGCCTGAAAAAACAGGATAGAAGTTTCAGCATATTTTAATGATGTTGATACTATATGAAATGTTCATGTTGGCCATTTGCAAAGGCTAGTGATACAGATTAAACACAATTTGCCATAACAATGTCACAACTCGCGACAAACATCACTGAAGTGGAGTTGGTAGATAAACGTAATTGTACAAAGTTTGTTGTCAATAACACTACCTGTTATGACAATACAGTTGGGTATAGCATCAGTGATGCTAAATAGCATAGTTCACTATTTGAAGGCAAAAATGCAGCGGGGAATACAAGGAACTCGCACTACTGTAGTGTAGTAGGCAATATTCGGAATAACAAGTCTCGTTAACCAACACAACTGCTCAGGATAGCCACAAAATAAATGGTCATTTAGGCATATAGAACCTTAGGGGTGCAAGCGGGGCAGGCTGCGACAGCGGACGGTCCTTTTTGCGGGCTGTGTGGACACCTGCCACACAAACGCTTGCAAACCGCATGCACCCGGCGGGTCTAGCGGCAGTCTGCAAAGCCCACTTCAGCCCGCTATAGCACATTCCTATCTAATGGTGGCATACTGGCATATCGAGGCATAACTTGAGCTAGAACCAGCACATTCAAAATAAAATAAAATAAAATAAAATAACATCTGGCACAGTATTATCCATATATTGTAAGTCCATAAAAATCATTAGGCGCTGAGGATACAAAATGGGTGCATGTCTTAATCCATCGTGTAAAGATTTTAATTTCTTTTATGAACCTTAAACCATATTTACATGCTCCAGCGTAGCAAATTGTACAGTAACTCTGTAAGCAAATAGCAGTGATTCTCTTGAGGTACAGAAGAAGGGATCTATTGCAGAGATTTGACGAATAAAACCAACATGAAACTCTTCAGAGTTCAGACAATATGCTACCAGCTTCAGGAACTTAAAAAAATGACTAAAGGCAGAGATAATAAAAAAAATCTTGCATTCATAAATCAACTTTAACTAATAATGTTTGGACAGAGTCAGGATCATGCCAAGAAACAACTTATTGCGCCTCATCAGCTGCACACCTACTACACTGTACTAGATAGTATTAGTAACAAATTCTAGTATTAGTAACAAACCAGCAGGTCAATCATTGTTCGTAACAACCAGGCGCTAGGCTTCAAGTGTTCACTGCTTTTGAAAAATGCAACCACATGGGAGGCAATTTAATTTGAACCCTGCAGCACAGATCACTCTAAGAGGATATATAGAGTCTATCCAGCCTAATAAGTCCTCCAGTAAACTATCCGAAAGGAGAAAATAAAGTACATGCAGTTAGCATTAGTATACATTTTGTCCTTTTACTTCTCTTGCAAATGTTTTACGTGAATACGTGATGTTTAGAATTTGCATATTAGCACAGAAAGCAGGAAATTCACACAGAAATAAATCTAAAATTTGGAAAGAAACAGAAATGGATTAAGTGAGATGGACATAGATCAGGCATTTGTTGCTTGTAGCTTCTTCAGTCATACTCCAATGGGAATCAGCAGGATTGATACCAACTCCATGTATCCAGCATAGCAACCCAACAAAGAAAACGAATGCAGGGACCCTTCTATTATTCCCATTCAGACTTGGAAGCCGTCGATTATTTGAAACAAATTGATACTTGTCTGCTGAGTCAATGCAGTCGGCACACATGGCAACATTTATCAGGGTCTTTCATCTCTTCACAACAACTATAACAAGAAACACACTAGAGTAATAGGCCCTGGCATAGTTCAATCTAGGCTTTTGTTTTTTAATATTAAATGAAAAAAAGGCCTGGTCTGTTATGACTGCTTCTCTGATATCGTTGTGATGATTCTAGCTGCTCTGCAGTTTCTGAACAAACCTACACGATGGATCACAATCTGGATACCAGCAGCAAGGGGGGAGAGGTTACCAGGATGAGGTCACAGTCAGAGTAGTCCTTGCTGCTGCTGCTGCGCACACTTTTGGGCTTAACCTGGAAGATTGAAGCAAGCATTAATTTTGCAAGATCCACAGATCAAGGAAATCAGATAAGGAATGAGAAGATGAACACCAAAGGGGATACAGTGCATACCTGGGAGAAGTTGTGTAGAGACCTTGCCATGATGTAATTGAGCCACAGGCAACAGGAGATAGGTGTTACCACAGGGCTCAGTGACAGTGTGAGGCAGTGGTGGAGGCGACGATGCTCCTCAGAGTCGCACGCAAGCGAGCAGAGGGAGGTGAAGGACGGGCGATGGGAGTCCGAGCCTCTTTGAGGGCCTGTGCACGAATGAGCGGGCTTTGCTGATTGTCCACTTGTGTTAGCAGTACGGTCCACTTCAATCCACAACAGAAAAACAAGCTGCCCGCAGGGCTTTTTTTGCGGGGCAGCCTAAGCAGGCTTGTGGGCAGGCCCGTGCCGCTTGCATCCCTATGGAACCTCCAGAATCTTGTAATGCCTTTTTATACCAGGTTAGACTAATTAGCTAACACACTTGGAAAATTTAAAACAAATGAGACAGATAGTATAAGTGAGAATTATTGCAAACCATTGTCAATGGCTGGGTTATGATTGTGGACATTATTATTAATATCACCAAATAAATTGATGCTCTCCGTTTTCAATTCCACATTTACTCATATGCTAGGTAATCCAGATAGACTCATTAAAAATTTGAATATGATACAATTATTTCTTAAAAGAATAGTCACAAATCACAATCATCTACAAACTCTCAATAATTATGAGTTGTCTATTGTCTTCCACAAAAATGCGCAAAGACCCCTTTCTTAATGACATGCAACACCATTATATTGAATGTGTTGGCTGAAGCATTTCTGCCTTTGTTGTAATAAACATAGCAACTATACATAATCTAGTTTGGTTTTGGATTACTAACTTTCAAGCAGGAACAACACAAAATTGCAAAACAAAAAAAAAACATATTACCTTCTAACAAACTCCACAAATATGATTTTTTTCAGAGTTTGTAAAGATCCATCCATACAGCAGATAATTAAAAAGATCCTGACCAGTGCATATAGCTTGAGTTGAATCTCTTGCTCTCATGTCAACCCAATCCATTTCTTGAAATTTATTGCTGCTTCTCGCCTTTTTAGTTGTGCTTCTGTTTGCACCTTGGGAGCCTTACCTTTGTACAATGTTCTGTGGTATTTAAGCCACAATGACTTGTATTTGTATTTGTCTATAAACATCTCTCTTTTCTCCATCATCTCTGTAACTTCCATGGCTCGAAGGAAGAAACCACCTCTCACAAAGCAATACAGCAGAGAGTCTAAGAGCTCCTGATCAAATTTCATAGAACTTGAACTAGCCAGAAGTTTCATTTCACCCCACAAATCTGTCACTTCCACATATTTGCCACCAATGGCAGCATAAGCAGTTATTAAAGAATGAAAAGTTTGTGCATTTGGCACATGGCCAGAAGCTCGCATCTTGTTCAGTGCTCTGTGAGCATCATGCATCAATCTCTTCTTGCAGAAGAAATGGATAACATTATTCCATTCATGAACAGCATGATCAACCATATGACCACTCCTGACTTCCTCCACTAGCTTGGTCATCAAAGCAGCTTCATTGTCATCTGAGCCTTGCACTAATCTCTGAAATTCCTTGTGACCATCTTTCAGAACATTCAAATTCTTTAATTCTTTAAAAAGATGGAGAGCACCTGTGGTGTTACTGTGATTCACCCTAGATTGTATCAAATCCTCATAGCAGCTTGCATCAAGCTGAATGCCAGCTTGTTGAGCATCCTTCAAAAGTGCAGTTATGTCATCTTCATGTTGTCCCTCTTTGCAATAGGCTTTTAGGAGTGATGAATAAATGGATGAACCAACCCTAATTCCAGAAAATCTCATTTCATCCAGAAGATCATGTGCTTGCTCTAATAACCCAAGAGAAATGCATGCATTTATCACTTGAACAACAAAGGAGCTTTCAACAGAAACAGGAGAATCTTCTTTGCTTGCTTTCACAAGAAACGATGCCAATGCACTGATCTTATCTGCTTCCAGAAAAGCTTTAACAAGCTTGGCATACATTGTTTCAGTTGGATGGAGAATGCCATGCTCAGATTTCACCAGTCCAACCTGTTCCTGCAGCTCATCTGTTAATAGCCTGACTAATTCTCTTGCATCCAATTCAAGTCTCGCAAAGCTGTTGTCTTTGAAGAATGAAGCATAACTTAGCATTTGGCTATTAGAAGAGCATGGGTTTTCAGCATCAGTTTTCTCATAAGGAAAATAAAATTTTCTATTTTCAACAGCTTCAAGAACGGCTTTAGCTGCTTCCAATGACCGCTTTGCATTCTTACCTTTCCTAAGCATATCCAACACCATATCAACTGCATGATCCAAATGTCCAAATTTCAAATGACAGGAGAGCAGGCAATCATAAAACTGCCTGAACTCTGATTCACTAAGACCACAAGCTTCATCAACATGCCTCTTTAACTTCTGAATCTCATCTCTGCGCCCATTCCTTTCATATATGTGAGCCATAACAATCAACAAGTTGACTTCAGGCTTCACCCCTATCCTAGGCATTAGTTCAAGAAGCTGCTCTGCTTTTCTTGTAGTGCCAAACAAGAGGGATGCAGTCAAAACTATGTTGAATGTAAATGAATTGGGTTTCATTGATAGCAAAGGACGGTTACTCTTCTTCCGTGGATCAACTCTATTATTCTGGAAAAGATAACCAAGCTCCATTATGAGGTCTGCACCGAGAAATGCACCAGTGTTAGTTTGACACATATGAGCTAAAATTGCCGACCATGCTGCAACAGGTGGGTATGCTTCCATCTTTACCAACTTCCTCACAACATTTATAGCAAGATCAGGCAGAGCACAGCGTGCAAGACTGAGGGATAGGTAAATTAGGGGTTCCTTATCCAACAATTCTTGCTTCTCTTCAAATGCATGACTAACCACATTGTAGGACTGCTTAAGCCGGTGAGGATCACAGCTCTCTGCCAAGCCAGTGATGAGCTTGCTCAAAACAGACTTTCTTGGAAGTCCATCCATGTGAACATGCTTCTCATAAGCCCTCCATGCATCGTCAAATCTCTGCTGATCAATTGCATTCTCTATTTCCAATGCTAGCTGAGATGGATCATGAGCTTGGACTAGAATAGTTCCTGTCACAGTGGAAAAGCAAGCACCACAACTACCAATATTTAGCTCTGGTTTCAAGATTTTTGTACTATTATCCCTACTTTGGTTAGTCCCATGACACTTGGAGTCGACGTAGTGTGGGCTGTCACGAGCAAACAAACGTCGTGGACCAACAAGTAATGAAGATACAGCATGGCTTGAATAATATCTTGAACTTCCAACACAAAGCATTTTCCTGCAACATATAACTAGGGTCAAACAGAATGAACTCAAAACAATGAGTCAATGCTATTTTTGAATGCAGCAGGTTACACCGTTAGAATCGATGGACTTCAATAATACCCCATCTCAACTGCTAGGACAGTAAGCGAAACAAGGGGAATACAGCAGGAAATCAGAACGCTACGTAGCGAGACAAACAACTGAAACTGGGCAGATGACACAGCCAATTTAGCTAAAGGGGTACATTGCAACCAAAGTGGCTTTACAAGGGTAGCCATATATGAAAAAACTTTCCATGTTAATGTTCACATCATAATTGGTTTAGCACTCTGTAATGGGAATGTATCTTTTTGGGCCAGTTTGGCTCCTGCTGCACGTCGCTGTGCCGCAAGTCTGACCGCGCCACAAGTGTGGCGAAAAAAACAAAACCACACATTTGGCAAGAATCAGCATAGGAATACACAGTGAAGGGCGCAATGTAGGACTTTCAGCACACACGAGATGTGGCATGCCACAGTTTGGTCATGGCGTGCTGCGGCCATGAGCCAAACAGGTCCTTTGGGTGAAACTAAACTGCTGCTACACCTCGGGTAGACTGATAATGCCCCTGAAGAAGAAAAGCCTAAATGAAACAAGGACGGGTAGGACAGTTCATCTTCTTCATGCTGCACTTTTAGGCCTTGTTTGTTGTAGCTGCAGATTGTAAAAATTAGCTTCTACATTGCTGATAGTTAAAAGCTAGCTTGTAATAAGTTGGACTGTAACTTGTAAGAGGGTTTGATTGCTGTTTTGTTGTGCAACTGTCTATAATAACCCCAGCTGTTCTGAGTTTATATTAGTTGGAATCCTAGGCCAGGATAGTAACGCGAAGAGAGGCAGAGGAAGACCGAAGTTGACTTGGGTAGAGGCAATAAAAGGAGACTTGAAAGGATGGAATATACCCAAAGACTTAGCCTTAGATAGGAGTGCTTGGAAGACAACTATTCACGTGCCTGAACCTTGATTGCTTCTGCTGGGTTTCAACTCTAGCCTACCCCAACTTGTTTGGGACTTAAAGGCTTTGTTGTTGTTGTTGTTGTTGTTGTTGTATCCTTTTGTATCATTGTTTTCCATATTTTCTCAGACTCCCACATGTTTGAATTACGATTTTTTTTTCCAATTGAAATATCAAATGGTATGCCATTCCCACAATAGTACCTTTGTCCTTACAAATGGCCTCTCATGAAAACTACTGTCTCAAAGGCATAGCAAAAAAAGCTCATATTGTTTGAGCACATCCTGTTGACTACATGCAATCTTAAATATAATCTCATCCCCATATCCCACTACTTTCACTTGAACTCATCTACAAACAAATTTACAAAAAGTTACAGGTAAAAGTAGATAATAGCTTGTTTTATGAAACAACTATTTGTTGGAGGTAACACAGACTTGATCAGCCTGAAAAACCACACACCCCAGGCCATCTCCTTGATTATATATAGAGATAGACATTGCATTGATTACAAACAGCTCACTAGAGCATAGCTAATCAGATAGGTGCCTTGGCAGCCGTACACACCTCTTGGGCTGCCCAAGGTCTTTAATGACTGTAATTAACTAGCATAGTTATCTAGGAAGTGCTTAGGAAGCCGGGCTTATTAACTACATTTCTCCCCCTAAGACCTGCTTCAACTAATCTTGATCTCCTTGATCCCAATCCTGCTCCTCATCTCTTCCAGCTTGGTTTTGCCCAAGGCTTTAGTCAGTATATCAGCGAGCTGATCTGCAGTGGGAATGAACTCTGTCTTGATGCTACCTTCTTCCACACAATCTCTGATGAAATGATGCTTGATTCTAATATGCTTGCTCCTGTCATGGAAAACAGGATTCTTTGCCAAAGCCAGAGCAGACTTATTGTCTACTCTGAGTTCCACCACCTCAACTTTTCTTCCCAACAAATCTGCAAACAGTCTTGACAACCACAAAGCTTGGGTTGCAGCTGTTGTCATCGCCACATATTCAGCCTCACAGCTAGACAGAGCAACAACTCTCTGTTTGACAGACTGCCAGCTGACCAGGCTGGTTCCAAGGAAGAACAAACATCCAGTTGTGCTTTTGCTTGAATCAACATCTCCAGCCAAATCTGAATCACTGTAACCCACAAACCTTGCTTTGCCTGTTGTTCTGGTGTAGCAGAGCCCATGATCTAGAGTACCAGCCAGGTATCTCAAGATCCTCTTCACATCCTGAAGATGTTCAGTTGTTGGCTTCTCCAGAAATCTGCTAACATACCCTACAGCGAAAGCCAAATATGGTCTTGTGTGCACTAGGTATCTCAAGCTGCCAACCAGTCTTCTGTACTGAGTTGGATTTACTTCCTTTGCTGTGCTTTCCTTGCTCAATTTCAACCTTTCTTCTATGGGTGTGGTGGCTGGATTACAACATGCCATACCACCAAGCTCAAGTATCTTCTTAGCATAATGGGTTTGCTTCAGAGTGATGCTCCCCTCTGATTGTCTCACCTCAACTCCCAGATAGAAAGACAGAAGACCCAAATCACTCATTTCAAAGGTTTGCTTCATCTTTGCCTTGAAAGCTTCAATCTTCTGCTGATTGACTCCTGTGATGATCAAATCATCAACATAGACTCCAATTACCAGTAGGGAGTCACCTGATCCCTTCCTGTACATAGCAGCTTCATACACATTCTGCTCAAAACCCATCTGCTTGAGAGTCAAGTCAAGCTTGGCATTCCATGCCCGAGGAGCCTGTCTTAGGCCATACAGAGCCTTGTGCAGCCAGTACACTTTCTTCTCCTCTCCTGGTACTACAAAACCTGAAGGCTGTGTAACATAAACCTCCTCCTGGAGTTCTCCATTCAAAAATGCAGACTTCACATCCATGTGATGTACTGCCCATCCCTCTTGTGCTGCTAGGGCAAGCAAAACACGCACTGATTCCATCCTTGCAACCGGTGCAAAAGCATCTTCATAATCAACTCCTTCCTGCTGCACAAAACCACGGGCCACAAGTCTTGCCTTGTGCCTAATTACAGCTCCATGTTCATCCTTCTTCAGCTTAAACACCCATTTCAGTGAAATTGGACGGTGACCAGGACGGGGAGAAACAAGTTCCCAAGTCCCATTCCGCTCTACTGATCTCAGCTCCTCCTTCATCGCTGCTTGCCAATCTGGATCATCTTTGGCTTCTTCATAGCTTGTAGGCTCACCAGAATGGGTGAGATTCAGTTCTGCAAACAGCCGCTGCGCCGGCGGAGGGGTTGGCTGATCACCAATAATGTCATGAATCTTCCGATAGCGGAGTTCTTCATCGTCGTGGCAGGCATCCACCCTTTCATCATCATCCTCCAGGGGGGTCACATGCTCAACCTGAGGACTTGCTAGAGCTGGTGTAGGTGTTCTGGGCGACGCAGGCGCCTCTGCCTCCGCTGCGGGCTCCTCTGCTTCCGCTGCAGGCTCTCCTGCATTCACCGGAGAGAAACCAGGCGATGCAGGATGTGGCGGAGGAGATAGTGAAGGCGACGCTGAACTTCCTGTTTCAGGGAGTTCCTCCGCCCATGGGAATTCAACAGTAAACTCACTGCTCGCTGCTTCTGGTGTGCCTGCTGCCGGTGATGCCCAGTCCCAGCCGCGGCCTTCGTCGAACACCACATCGCGGCTGACACGCACGCGCTGGGACACTGGATCATAGATACGGTATGCCTTGGCCCCTTCCGCATAGCCGATAAACACGCCAGCCTCGCCGCGGTCATCGAGCTTGCGAAGCTGAGTAAGCCGCCGGGTATAAGCCACACAGCCAAAGACCTTGAGGTGGCCGACTGTTGGTGCCCGGCCGTGCCACGCCTCATAAGGAGTGGCATTCTTCAGCGCCTTCGTCGGGGATCGATTCAGAATGTGCACAGCCGTCATCACAGCCTCCCCCCAAAACCGAGAGGGCATCTGGCGTTGCTTGAGCAAAGCTCGTGCCATGGCCACCACTGTTTGGTTCCTGCGCTCAACAACACCGTTCTGTTGCGGTGAATAAGGGGCACTGAAATGCCGTTTAATACCTTCATCAGCGCAGTATGCAGTAAACTCCGCGACAGTGAATTCGCCGCCATTGTCGGTGCACAGGACCTTCAACTTGCGCCCGCTTTCCACCTCTGCTGCCACCTTGACCTTCTTAATTGCTTCTGCTGCTGCGTCCTTGGATGGCAGCAACACAGCCCACATAAAGCGGGTGGCGTCATCGACGAGCAGCAAGATATAACGGTTGCCCGCCGGTGTCGCTGGCGTGACCGGACCGCACAGGTCACCGTGCACCAGCTCAAGCTGACTCTGGGCACGGTATGCTGCTGCAGCCGGAAAAGAACGCCGCCTCTGCTTGGTGGTAACGCAGGTGTCACACACCTGCTCAACATGGTCAACCACCGGCATCCCGCGCGCCATCTCCTCCTTGCTGAGTCGCCGGAGTGCGTCGAAGTGCAGATGGCCGAAACGCTCGTGCCACTGCCACGCCTCTTCATCCTTGCGTGCCGCGAGACAGAGAGGTTGTGCAGCCTCAAGATGCAGAATATACAACCTATTCTTCCCTCTGTGTACCTTGGCGAGCAGACGGCGGCTCTTGTCCCAAATGCGAAGCACGCCATCGTCAATCACAACCTTGGATCCTCCTTCATCAAGCTGTCCCAGACTTAGGATAGAGTTCTTCAGCGCCGGAATGAAGTAGACGCCATGAAGAACCCTCTGCTCACCGGTCTTGGCTTGGAAAACAATAGACCCGACGCCCTTGATTTCTACCTTCGACGCGTCCCCGAACCGGACCGTTCCTCGAACGCCAGTGTTCAGATCAGCAAAGAACTCTTGGCGCCCGGTCATGTGATGCGTCGCGCCGGAGTCCAGGTACCAGCCGCTGTCCACCTCTTCTTCGTCCACGCCGAGATAGGCGCGAGCACGTGGCTCGGAGAACTCGACGTGCTGCGCCGTGTAGCTGTGCGCCAGCGTGCTCTGTTCCAAGCTAATGAAGCCATGTGCCAGAAACAGAGCGCCATCTTCATCGCACTCGGCGTACTGGGCGCGCGCCTCATGCCTTCCTTGGTTCCCGCCACGCTGCCCAGCCTGATTTCCGCCGCCACGACCTCCACCACGATTGCCACCACCGCGGCCAGCACGGTTTCCACCTCCACCGCCGCGCTCTGCATCTTCACAGCGCGGCTGGGGACACTCACGTGCCCAGTGGCCCTCCTGGTTGCAGTTGAGGCAGGTGTTGGGGCCGACGCGGCCAGCAACATTGCCATCTCCTCGTCCGCCACCACGTCCACCGCCTCTGCCTCGTCCTCGTCCACCACCGCGGCTACGTCCACCGCCACCGCGCTGGTTCCTGAATCCAGAACCACCGGCATCATCTCCCTTCTTCTCCTTCCTCCAGCGCACTCTCCACTGCTCCTCGGTGTACAGCAGCTTGCCGTTGATGGCCACCGGCTCGGTCAGCGCTTGTTCCTCGCGATTATCCACCGCCTTGAGCCTTCCAGTCATCTCCTCAAGAGTGAGCGCCTCAAAGTCGAGGAACTGCTCAATGGCGACAACAATCTGCGTGTACTTGGCTGGCACCGTGCGCAGAAACTTCTCCACCACACGCTCCTCAGTGATGTCCTTGTCACCATGAATGACAAGCTGCTGGTGCAGAGTTGACAGACGCAGGGCGAAATCCTCCACTTGCTCGCCGGGGTTGACGCCGATGTTCTCCCAATCGCGGCGTAGGCGCTGCAGCGTTGCTCGACGGACCCGGTCCACGCCGATGCGAGTCGCAGCGATGGCGTCCCATGCCTCCTTCGCCGTAGCCTTGTCGAGGAGTGGGATGCCCATCTCCTTGGGCACGGCCCCGACAATCACCTCCAGTGCACGCCTGTCATCGCGAAACTGGACAGGGCCGCCCTCGATGGCGTCCCAGAGATCGCGCGCCTGCATCCTCAGCTTCATGGTCTGACTCCACTCGTAGTAGTTCGACTTGTCCAGCATCGGCCACGATGTGCTGCTACCGGAGTCGCGGTACACCACTCTGCCGTGCGGTGATTCGTAGCGACCTCCGCCGCGGCCGCGCCTCCGGTCCCGCAGTGGTGACTGTGAGCGCCTCCTGTCTCGCGACGGAGTCCGCAGCCCCCGATTCCTGCTCTCCGCCTCCTCTTCCTCCTCCTCTGCATCCTCTTCTTCTCCCTTCTCAGCAGCAATTTCGGCCCGCAGCTCCTGCGCCGTCCTTGCTGCCGCCTCTGCAGCAGCCGCCGCCTGCTTTGCTGCCTGGACTGCCAGCGCTGCTGCTCCTCTGCAGCCTTCAAGCGCGCGGCACGGCCGGAGGAGTCGCCCAGCTCTCCATCGCCGGTTCCCTTGGCCTTGAGCCTGGCAGCGCGCTCAGCAGAGGTCGACATGGGGTGGAGAAGGTGAGGAGTTGGCCTCGTGGCTCTCTGGTGTCTAACCTAGCTCTGATACCAAATGTTGGAGGTAACACAGACTTGATCAGCCTGAAAAACCACACACCCCAGGTCGTCTCCTTGATTATATATAGAGATAGACATTGCATTGATTACAAACAGCTCACTAGAGCATAGCTAATCAGATAGGTGCCTTGGCAGCCGTACACACCTCTTGGGCTGCCCAAGGTCTTTAATGACTGTAATTAACTAGCATAGTTATCTAGGAAGTGCTTAGGAAGCATGGCTTATTAACTACACTATTATCAATGACGGTTGCAGGGTATTACAACAAAGTCTGATCTGACTCTTGAGCATAATTTTAAAGCATGGTTTTTGAGGCGTTGCGGCGTCCTGTGGCGCTGGGGGTACGCCTGGACGCCTAGACACCTTCTAGGTGACGCCTAGGCGATGTGGCGTAACTAAAACCCTGTGGCATCCTGCGGCGCCTGGGGACGCCTCAACGCCTAGGCGACGTCAAAAACCATGTTTTGAAGACACTGAATCTTCTCTTATATCTTCGAAATGTTTGAACATGATTTTCAAATAGCTTTCTGATACTACTGCTTGTGCTGTGACAGTTGAGACACAGTCAGCTGCGGTGTCCCAGGGAAATATGATTTGCAATAAGAAAAAGGACAAAAGCAAGGTTCAGTATTGATAGTTAGGGATCTATTTCTTTTTCTTTTGTTCGGTTAACAATCATAGCAGGTTAAGAATTGCCAATTTAGCTGATGGGCAGAACATAAAATTGGAATGGGTGCTGCTCCTGATTGATCTTAACCAATGGTGCATCCAGAAGCGGACCGGGAAAGGGGGGGGGGGGGGGGGGGGGGGGGGGGGGGCGTGGCTAATTCGAGCTTTTCTCAAAAGCAAAAGTGAGCACTTGGGGTCATGCGTACATGGCCGGTGCCTAACTCCATTTTGGCTATAAGCGCAGCAGCAACTATGACTTTTTGATGTAGGATTCCTGCTGGTTTTCTTTCACATTTTTCAGAGAACAAAAGTATTGAGCTGAACTAGGTAGTCCGTGCATTGTAACTAGTAGCGGTGGATAGTATTGGTACCTATTGGTCAGCAATTCCTTCGTCTAAACATATGAATTGTTTGTCAAAGTATATGTCAGAAACCATATCATCAATATACAAACGGCCACTTCTTTGTTACTGGGGATTGGGGCATTACCTTGAACGCGTCCTCATCGTCTCCAATATATATCGGGAAGACATTATTAATGTCAGCAAAACCTTGAGGAAACCATGGCAGGCAAATTATTTAGCACCTCATCAGCAGTGAGCAATTTCATGGCTCCAAAACCCAAATCCAAAAGGCAGGATTTGAAAGAGAAAAGATATGCACTCACCGAGAGACTCAAGCAAGAACTGAATGGCGTTGCCCTTGTCCCACTTGATGGAAGGCCAGATCTCCAAGAGTCGTCGGAGGAGGAGGGCGGCCGGGCGGGACCGCGGGGGCGACCTGGCCCTGGCGCCTGGCGGCCTGGGCACCAGCTGGCCGTGGCCGGCAGTAGGCGGGGCGGCGGGCGGCGGGCAGGACTGCAGGAGGCAGCGTGCCGGCTTGGGGAGGAAAGGAGAAGGGGCAGGCAGCGCCGGACGCCGGAAGCGGACGTGGCGACCGGGCGAGCGGGACTGCAGGACTGGCGCGGAAGCGGACGCGGAGTCGGGAGGGGGTGCGGCTGCCGGCTGGTGCGTTGTGGGCTGGTGGCTAGGTCTGGGAAGGGGTTACGAGTTGGGCTGTGGAGGGGAGTGTTGGGCTGGGTCTGAAGACCTCCTCCTAAATCTTTTGGCCCACGACCGGGGCTCCAGCCCTCCGCGCACACCACCACCACCCAGATCCACCCCTGACCTTATACATACAAACCTAATAATTGACTAGTACTATCAATTTTCAGAACCTAGTAATGGAATTGATTCTGCTCCTAAAAGACCAATGTCACTTAAAATGAAATCCATGAGGCAAATGAGAAAGAAACGTACATGGTTAGCCGGGATGTAGCTCGGGCGAGGCACTCCACGCGCTTCGAGTGGGGCGGAGAGGTTCCTCCAGAGCAGTGGGATGGCGCGGGCAAGAGCTTTGGGAGGCGCGCGTCGTCAGCATAGGACCTTGTCGCCCATCTGATTGGAAGAATGCGGGAGGGGAGGGGGGTGTCGGCAGGACGAGGCGCCGAGAGGAGGGCGAAGCGGCGTGGACTGACGGAGAGGGGTCGGTCGTCGGTCCGTGCGATGTTGGAAGCACAATTTGTACTAGCCCCCCAATTGGCGGCTTGGGGAATGTAGCTAGCACATGTCTGTTTGTTCAAAAGCCCCCTAAACCTTTTCAAGTCCAGGGTTGGCCAAAACTTGAGGACCACAGTCCCTAAAAAAAGTACTATCGGGCTTTCTCACTCGGCCAACCATTTTATTTTCTTAGGGACTAGAAAAATACACGTGCATTAGAGCATGTCTAGTAATTTCCAAAAAAAAAAATTAACTAAAACTTGATTTTAGGAGTCCAACAGTCCCTAAAATGAACTCTCAATCATTCTACGCTGATCCGTACTGCAAAACAAATGAGAAAACCACATGAAAAGATACGTGAGTCCACACGATCCTGTATCAAAATGACTAGTGCACGGACGTCCGACGTGAGGACGCGTCCAGACCCGTGCCCATGCCGCATGCCCCGCCTTTTCCAAAAGAAAAAAGCCTGCCCCACCTATCCTGCATGCAAATGCTACCCGTTTCGTGCCTACTAATGCATGCCTCATGCCTGCTGATGCACATGCAGGTGGGGACCCCATCTGCATGCGCTCGGTTCCTACGCCTGCTAATGTTGCAACATGAAAGCACTTCTGTAACATACATCTGAAACAGGTAAAACATTTATAAACATACTTTACAACATATGTGTATAGCAACTATAACATCTAGATAAACACATTTGCAACATACGTCTGAAACAGATGAAATATTTTGAATAAATGTTTGCAACATATGTATAAAACATATGCAACATTAGAACATATGCAACGTCCAGATGAAACACTCGCAGCATAGGTCTGAAATAAGTGAAACATTTGGAACATACACTTGCAACATACATATATAGCCACTGCAACATATGCAATATCCAGATAAAACACCTGCAACTTACGTTTAAAAAAGATAAAATATCTGAACATACACTTTGCAACATACGTGTATACCCATTGCAACATCTGCAACACCAGATCTACTTTGCAACATTCAGATAAAACATATGCAACATACATCTGAAACACATGAAACATACGGTTGCAACATGTGCTCATCTACTTGTTGCCCTCCATTGGAGGCTAGTTGATGCGGCACGGAGGGCGCAGCGCGAGGCGCAAGGCACGAGTGGGGGCGTGAAGCGCGAACAGCGTGAGACACGGGCGGGGTGCGCGGCACGAGGCGTGAGGGGTGAGGTGCACATGGCGTGAGGCGGGTCTGGTGCGACCGTGCGAGGCCTGAGGCCAGTGCAGGGGTGCACGGCGCGAGGCGGGGAGGCGCAGGGTGCGGGAAGCACGTGGCCCGAGGTGGGTCCATGTGACCATGCGAGGCACTAGTTTTTTTTTTTTTTTTTTTTGAAGAAAGTGCGAGTCGCGAGGTGCAGGCCGCGTTACCTATCCTCTATCTATGTTGGTGCGGACTTCTCCTCTCGTTGTTGTTTTTTCATGGAGCGCAAGTGTTTGCCGGTGCTGTCGACGGCCCTAGCTAGCTATTCCGACGATCCGTGGGTATTCTCACTGAGGCCGAGACGCAGTGGGCCGTGCCAACTGGCTAAGAAGGGTCCGATTCAGGGATGCCTCGTCTACTTGGTGCACATGGCTGATAGGATACATACTGCATTGCATTCTGACCAAGTCCAGTTTGACTGTAACAGAATAGCTAATGGGATATTTTAGGTTACTTTTTTTTTTGTAATGGCAGTGATGACTGCTCCCTCCATCCCTATTTAAGTGTCCCCGTGGGATTCAACCAGTTAAACTTTGTCAACTCTGACTCAGTTTATAGAAAATATAGGACTTGCTAATTCAGATGCCTAAACTTTAGTTTTCTTTTAGGCGATGGTTATTGCATATGTTTTATTCTGAAATTGCAGATTTCGTTCAATACAATTCCTGTAGGCGCAATCTGCAATTTTCGGTACTGAGAATAAACAATCCATTAGATAAAACTATAAATTCGACAAAATCTGATTTGTGTTGGCACAGAGACAATTTACAATTATTTCTTAATCAGACAAGGACAAAAAATTAATATGTTACGACACAAAGACAAATAATAAATCATAAAAGTAACAATTTACTTGTACTAGTTGGTGGTACAAGAGTATTGCCTGAAATTATCTTAAAATTCAGGCACCGGAAATATATGAGAAGTAAGTAAATATTGGCAATATTTGTACTTCTAAATAAATTTATTATGAAAATAGATTCAACAATATATCTAATGATATACTAACTATGTACTATAAATATTAATGTTTTCTTTTATATATTTAGTCAAAGTTAAATATGTTTGATTTCTTGAGAAGTGAGAACGACAGATAAAAAGGGATGGATGGAGTAATTTTTATTCTTTCTGGTTAACATATCAATTTGTAGGCCTTGAGAGCAGGTTTTTTGCCCAAGTATATGTATTGTATTTTTTTTGTCATATAATAACTATAGTACGTACGTACGTGTTGGATATAATAACGATAGTACGTACGTACGTATGTGTTGGATAATTTATGTTTTTCTAGATCCTATTACCATGTCAATCTGTAGGCTTGAGAGTGAATCAATAATAAGGAGGCTTCGTTTGTTAATTACGCAACGATACACCGCCTTGATCGGACCGGGGAGGCGACCGGTGGCAGTCCTAATAAGTGATCAACAGCTAATGCAGTGACAGGAGCACGTACGTTTTTTTTTTTTTTTTGACACCTGAAGTCTGAGATAACTTAAGAGTAACCTATCTAGCAGTAGTACTAGCACCAGGAACGCAGAACGAATGAAGCGCAGCTGCAGCATGTAGGATCGATCGGGGTCTTCTCCTCCGGCGCCCGGCGGGAGGCGTACACGTCTTGGATCTTCTGATGAAATTAAAATAAAATGCCACCACACCTTGGTTGGTTTCTTCAGCTGGATTCTTCTTCTTCTTCGTGGAAGAGCAGCATCTCGCGGTAGCGGCACTCGTGGCTGCAGAAGGCCATCTCCCCCCTGCAAGAATCCGCTTCACCAGTTTCAAGTTCAACAAGGACGGAATTGGAAGCACAAGATAATTAAAGCACTCACCTATACATGAAGATGTCGTTACCCTGTCCCAGGTCCTTGCTGCAGCCATGGCACCACCTCAGGAACTCGTCCTCCACGACGACGACGCGCTCGTCGAATATGTGCGTCGTCCTCGGGTTGGGCCCGCGCGCGATGACGCGGGTGTAGTCCTCCGACGCTTCCATCGTCTCCCTCGGCGACAACACGCACCGGCACCGGCTCCGGCTGCTGCTGCTTTCGGGGGAGCCCACCAGCGCGGACGACGAAGCGGAGCTCTGGTACGGCCGGATCCTCTGGCCTGTCGTCAGTACCGTCGCCGCCGGTGGGAGGGCGTCAGCTTCGCCGTTCAGGGCGCCGGCGAGGCCGACCCCGACGGGCCTCGCCTCCCAGGGGTGCTGGTGGCTCTGCTGGCTCCGGCTCCGGCTCTTGCACCCACGACGATCGTCTCCGGATGATGATGTCGTCGCCGCCCCGCTACGGGAGAACGGGACGGCCGTGCTCGCCGCAGGTGTGGGGCTGCCGGTCGGTGCCTGCAGCGTGGAGGTGGGGCTCACCATCACGACGACGGCCCCCGCTAGCTCCGGCGGCGGCGAGAACATTAACGCCTCCTCTCCGGAGACGACGCCACTCCCTGCAGCCAGGAACAGCTTCGGAGGCACCTTGGGAGGCGGCGGCAAATCAAACGCGGCCTCGCGCTGCCGCTGCTCCGAGACTCCGCCGCCACCTGGCCCAGCCATCCTCCCCGACATCTTCGTTAGTTCCCGCTTTCGGCGATAGTTACACCGTGATCACTGCGTGCTAGCTGCAAAAATGCCATGGAGACGCGGTCAGGATCATGCATGCTGTAAATAAAACTAATATATAGGTTGCATGGACACTGGTTTTTGCTTTGCTTACCAGCTAGTACTTATAACTGATTCAAGAAGAGAGCATGCAGAGTAACAGAGCAGAGCGGGCAGCCATAGAACGAAGAAATCAAGCAATGGGGGCAAGGCTGATGATGCCTGCCTCTGCCTCTGCCTCTGCCTCTGCCTCTGCCTGTTAAATACATGCATGCAGCTGACCCTTTTCAGTTTTCACATGCAGAGGGCGAGGGCGAGGGCGAGGGCGAGCGAGAGGAGGAGATGAGGAGCCCATGGCATGGCCATCCGATTGCATGCACTGCTGCAGTAGGACCACGACTTGCATTGAGCAGATGCAATTGCAATGAAACAAATTAAAATTAAAAGAGAGAAGAGACGAATTGTAGACGATAGACACTTATGGGCCCTGACATAAAGGCGATGGCCCACCTGGCGACTCCGTTAACTCGCTAGTTGCCGCGTGAGTGGCGCCCAAGGATAATCATATGCTGCAAACTGTGTACACTCATGCAGCCTGTTCGTTTCATCGTAAATGATCGTGGATTATTTACTGCTAGCTGGTATGGTGTGAGAGAAAAATAATATTCCATCTTATAATCCACGATCATATACGAGCAAGCGAACAGGCCGATGAGCCATAAGTCATGACTCGAGCAAGGAAAGTACACATCACTTCGGCATAGACACTCATCCTCACTTAGGGCGTCCTCGGTGGTGATGAAGAAATCACTAGCGCTATGAACTGCAGGAACAATAAAAAAGGACGCGAGAATGCATTTTATGAGAGAGGTTTTATTGGGAAACGTGCGAGACTAGGTAGGTCAATAGGATTCGATCTAGACCGTCTCTAGCCAATATGATTCAATCTAGACCCGCTATTTGATCCCCCTTGGGGACGACCTTAGCAACTCTAGAAATAGCCTTTGAAATAAGGATCTCTATTTTTTATCTGACAACTCTCTAGTCAGGGGCTATTTTTTTAGCCTCAACTTAAGTAAGGGACCCTACTTCCGAGCCTTCAAACAACTCTTCCAAGAGATGGTTGTCCCAACTTGCAAGAATACACAACTCTTATGAGATACGGCATTATGGGGATTTGATAGGTAGCCAACATCTGTATAACCCATTAAACTGGATCTTGGTTTCTTATGTAAAATAACCCAATGAAAGATCTCTTGTACCATTAAGAAATCTCAAAATAGTTTTAAATCCTACCTAATGACGTTTGGTAGGAGCAAAGCTTTGTCTTGCTAGTAAATTAATTGCAAATGCAATATCCGGCGAGGTGTTGTTAGCAAGAACCATAAAACACTCCAATGGCACTAAGATATGGAGCCTCTAGTCCCAAAATCTTTTCTCCTTCCTCGCATGGTCTAAATGAGTCTTTCTCCATGTCTAGAGAGACCTGACCACCATGGGAGTTTTTGTTTGCTATTACTTTGTCCATATTGAATTTCCCCAACACTTTCTGGACACAAGCAACTTGGTATAAAAAAATTACAGAATAAAGACACTCCAGTTGTAAACCCAATCAAAATTTGGCTGACCCAAATATTTCATTTCAATCTCTGTCTTTAGATGATGACGTACTTTATTAATATTGTGTTCATTGCAAATGATGTTTAGATCATCAATATACACCGAAATAATGCAAAATTGTATTGAGGATTTCTTAATGAAAACACATGGGCAATCATCATTAGTTATATATCGTTAAAGAATAAGGAATTCACTTAACCAATTGTATCGCATTGGACCCGGTAGTTTCAAACCATATAATGATTTCTGCAACCTAACACAATACGCGTGCGATTTACCTTAATATTCGGTATACTGAGGGACTATATGGTAGAGCTCCTCCAACTCTAGATTCTCTATGAAAGTTGATTCTCTGATAGAAGTGTTTCTCTGACTGAAAATGTTTCTCTATGATTCTCTAGTTTAAACTCTATACATACAATTATTCTGTGCGTGAATCAGGAGAAGCTAGTTTTTTAAGCTCCTAACTCCCTTGTTCATTTTAGAGAATCACTTTATAGAATCAGCATGAAATCACCTCTTAGTAAAGAACTGTGTGGCAGAGCTCCTCCTGGATTTAGCATGGAAGTTGCTCTAGGAGCTCTGCCTTACAGGGCTTGATTCTCTCATGGACTTTCATGTACTATCTCAGAATCCAATGACCCATACAAGTATGTGATGACTACATCCATCAACTGCATAGATAGGTGATTTTGTGATGCTAGTGATATTAAATATCAGAGTGTTATGCCACTCATTGCTAGAGAGTAAGTCTCTTTGAAATCAACACGGTTCTTTGCGTAAAACCTTGTGCCACAAGCCTTGCTTTATATCTCACCACTTCATTGTTTTCATTCCACTTTTGGATAAAAACCCATTTGTACCCGGAAGGTACTAGGGGGTGTTTGCAATACAACAAAAAAACACTTCCCTTTTATAAAGAAAGACAATATTTATTTCAATTGTATCCTTCCATTTATCCTAATCTGAGCACTTCTTGCTATCGTACATAGACTTAGGATCTAAATCACATCGAAGGATGTTTGCAATTGTTTAGAGAAATAAGTATCAACAATTGTGGCCTTACAATCGTAAGACTCTCTAGTCTCTATGAAATTCATGGCAATTTAATCAATCCTTAAAGGTTCATCGTGACTTTCTAAAATGATGGATCTAGGGTTTTCTATTGTTCCATTTTTAGTGTTTATGCACATAATTGAGCTAGCTAGATTATGGATCACATCTACTCATAGAATATTGAATATCCTCCAGGTGTCTATTAACCATAGATTAATTTGCACTTATAGCTTTCTTTTGCTTGCCAGCAATCAAATGACGGTCCTCGAGGGACATGGGGAAAAGGACTTTGGTTGATAGACCACTATGAGGGGTGAGTGTCATGCTCAAGGCATAAGGTTTAGTGCCACTTAGGCCTACTTCACAACTACTATAGGCTACTAATGGGCTAGGGTTCTTACAATATATTTTGACTTTGGCTGGTGGATAGGACTAGTGTTAGTCGGCCTAGTTTGTGGTGGCGGTGTTTACCTAAGACAGTAATTCGTCGAAGGTGTTCATGTGGGGTAATGGTATACTCTCCGTAGAGGTTTATAATTTATGCGTATAGCCGCGATCTCAGTCATGATCACTTAACTATGTGCATGACTCAACTATCTACTCTTCTCTTGTGTTGCTTTCTAGATCCCCTCCAAAGACAGGTCTGGCTTGAGGCCTTTGAGACGAGGGAAGTGCGAAGGCCACCTCATTGCTTAGACTGAGAGGATGGAGTGTTGTGAGGGTGAATGAGTGGTGAGATGAGATGTGAAGTGGAGTGTGGATGTGTGAATCAGAATGTGGGTTGGGATTCAAGAACATATATCTTATGCATACACTTGTTGCTTTCCCATATGCACTAAGGATGCAAACTATAGTCAAACTATTACCTGATCTCTTTATTTTCTATTTCCACTAGAGCTCATTGGTGCTGACCATTTCCTTCACACATCTGGTGTTGTGCAGATTTCTTGACTTTGTAGTGGTGCTAAGAATAGTAGTTGGTTTTCGTCCTACACTGAAGGATGCCTCTAGATTGGAGAATCGCCAAGCTTCACTATGATGTTTAGAATATTGGTGTTCTGTTTGATTTTAGCCTAGAGGGCTTGTATCCAATAATCTTATTATTGTAACACCCTCGGTGTTACACTGCACATCCTTTTGCTAAAACACTGCATGAGCATCATATTTATGTGTAAATGTGTGTAATATAGGGTGTAAAGCAATGTACGTAACTTGAAACGTTCATCGGAAACGCGAAACGAATGTTATATTTCATGTCGCGTTATATCACTTAGGGTTCTAAATGAATTTTTATTGAACGAGAATGTTGTAGAACGTATAGATGAAACTTTAATAAAGTTTGTAGTACAAACTTCGTAGGTGACGATGAAATACCTGCGATCACGAAAGGAATTCACTAGCTAGCATATCGAATAGCTTGGAAATCAAATTCGACGCGAATTCGATCGAGACTTGGTCGAATTTCCTAAGTCGGAAAACGCTTTGACGAAGCTAAGTTCGACAATTTTTGTAGGAGATTTGAGTTAAGTAGTGACAAGATGTTTTAGCTTAGTTTGGTAGCCCTATGTGTCCTCTTGATCATTGTGAAGTGGGTTTAGGTCGAGAGACAACCATGGGGTAGGATTAGAGGCTTTAAAATTCGTGCTTGGCATGTTCTTGGTGGGTTTGCAGGCAGTGCGCGGTCACCACGCGTGGCCCCGGCATCGATGTGCTGGCCTTGCCACGTGGCTGGCCATGGCCGCCCTGGCTGGGCTGGCCGCTATGCCTGTCTTCGGCTACTGCCCCCTCCTCAGCGGTCGCCGTGCTGTTGTCCCCTCTCCCTCTTACGCCGTGACCCCACCCAGTCACCGCCGTCGTCCTGGTGGGGTGGTGCTCACCTGAGGCTGAGTCACCTCTCCCATGTGCACCTGTCCACCATCGCCCATGTCTCGCCGAGGCAACACGACGCCACTCAGCCGGGTCTCTGTGGCTTGCATCGTGTCGTCGCTGCCGCTGCTGCGCGCGCCCGCTACATCGTCACATGGCCCTACCCACGCCATCATCTCGCACATGAATGGCACTGCATGTTGTCGTACTTGGCCTACTATGGTCGGCACATGGCCCTTGCCAGCGTCGTTGCCTAGCCCCGATGTGACCCTGCGCTTGGCCCGATTCCTTTATTGCGCAATGGCATGTGGTGGCACCGTGTGGGTCAAGCTCTTCCTAGCTCCCTCTTCCATCACCTCCATTCAGCGAGCCAGTTCGTAGCACCTAGTCTTTCCTGCAGTAAATGCTAGAGCCAGTCGAGAGTTGGGAAGCCTAATTTAATGCCAAGCCCGTCTACTGCACGGTCGGGCTCTGTCGAGCGCCAATTTGGGATTTCCCCCATCGCCCGCCACCATAAGACTAAGCTAAGTCATCCATCTAATTGGCCTTGCATAGTCCACCTCCGTCCAATTAACTAAGACCCAACTAGCTCTAGTAGTCAGTTTGCGATTGGAGTAATCTCAACGAGCTATCATCCTCCAGTGAGGTACTACGGAGCATTTTCCCCAAGGCGGTCCACCATGGCTGTCGAGGCGGGTGCTCGGCAAGGGCATCGTTCCTTACCCCTTTGTATCAATTGAGAGGTGCATTTGCATCTCCTTGACTCGGTTGCCCCTCCTATGTAACAGTGTCACCAGGGGTGCAGCGAGTCACCGAGAACGCCGTTGCCACGCTTGCCGTGAACCAGAGAAACCCTACGCACATGGCCAACCGCCTTTCTATGCCTCATGACTTCATCTAGGGCATCCTACATGTCTTTAGTGAGGCCCTCCTGCTCCTAGGGTAGATGGTTGAGTCGGTTAGGGCCGAGGCTCGCTGGAGCGCGTGGCCACCACCGTCGACGCAGTGTAGCTACTGTGTCTGTAGCCAGCTTGTTTGGAAGTAGAACGGGTATGTCTAGGACCTCTAGAATGTTATCATTACTCTAGGCATGGAGTCTAGGTAGTGCTGGTAGCACTAGGCTAGATGTTTTTCCCAGTGTCAGTGTCACCACGGCCAAACCCCATCGTGGTGCATGGCCACGCCTCTGTGCGGCACCAATCGTGGTGTTTTGTACCTCTATCGACTGCGCTTGCAATGAAGAGTGTCATGGTGGTGAGGTTTGCTGCCGAGGAGGTTTGTGCTCACCGGCATTTGGCCGGAGAGGCCGCAGCCTTTGTTAAGTTCTGGCTAGGGACCTTGAAAAATGGGAATTCGAGTAAGAGCAGGGTGCTAGATGCAAAGGTCATGACTCAGTTAAATAGTGTTGAGTTAGCTTCATGAATAGGATAGAGAACGGGGGCTCTTTAGCTAAAGAGCCAGCTTGCATGTGGGTTCCGCCGTGGCTGTGTAGCGTGGGCTACGTCCGCACGCCGCACACGTGGGCTACGTCGGTGGCTCGCGTTTGCGCGCATTGCGCGAGTGTGGGCCGAGCCGCGTGGGCTGTGCTGGAGTGCTGCACATGCGCAGGAGTGGGCCACGCCACTCGCTCGTGCGCCATGCTGTGGAATTCGGTTTCTCATTTTCCAGTGAATTAGTAATGGTTTATTCAATTTAGTTTTGAGCTAAACTTTGAAAAATTATAGTAAATTCTATAGATGTCTAAAAATAGTGAAAGAAAAATTGTTAGGTTCACAAAAATGCTATCTATCTATTGGTGTAGTTAGTTTATAGTTAGTTATGATAATGATAGTTTCATAAATTCAATTTATAAAGCTTAGTATTAGTTAGCTTAATATTTGTAGGAATTTTTGTGGCAAATCGGTGATAGCTTTAGCCATGAAATTTTTACAGTAGGCTCATTAGATTATTATGTGTTCACTGTAATTTTGTGGCACTAGAGTAGGATGGTAAATAGAATAGCTAGTACTCTTTGTTTTATCATATATAAAGTAAATCGATGTTAAGAATAGGGATTCCTTTAGTCGCTAAGTTAATACATGAAACGTCTCATACCTAGTTAGTGGGAATGACAGAGGACGTAGCATCTTAGTCGGTAGAGTTCGTGCCTACGGACGAAAAGGACTAGGAGGAGATTATTGAGGAGTACGAGGAGGACGTTCTCGTACAGGAGGGAGCCCTGGAGCCGTTCGTTGCTGACTTTGTTGACACACTATCTGCCCAAGGCAAGCCCTAGTGCATAACCCTTATTTTGAAAGATCACTGAATATATATGATGTGCATTTACGTACAGGCATTTTATGGAACCTACATGCATAGATATATCTACCTATGAGTCCTACTAGTATAGGTCGAGTAGCTGCTATGCTTAGGAGTTTGGTAGCGTGAGTAACCTGTCGTTACTCACAATAGGTGATAATTACGATCACTCATGATAAAATGGTGGAAAGGAAAATGGTGACCAGGCTGGGATATGGTTTGGGTATTGGTGGGTGTAAGAGGTTGTATCCTGCGGCCAACAGGGCATAGCTTGGTTACACTTTTTCCCTGTCTGTGTCAGTTAAGGACCGGTCGTTGCATTGGATGCTAGGAAAGTCACAGACTTATTATCCCGAGCACATACTTGGGTATGGGCGTTGGGAAGACTTGTTGCTCTCTTATCATGGGTTCCAGCTCTTTCCAGACCAACTGATTGGAGGCAGAGATGGTGGAGGTCTAAGCACCGCACTGAGTCCAGGACTTAGGAGCGGGGGCTTGGAGTCCAAGTTTGGACGGGGACCTGGACCCCGTGATAGGAGAGTGGTGGGTTGGTCCTACTTGTGCCTGGGGTACAAACATAGTGTGTGTTTTTGGGGTACCCAGCTGGGCACATTGATTCACGAATCGCCGGGCAATCCGGTACGGCTTGTCTAAACTCTGGCATCGTAATAAGAACTGAAGGATGAAAGGTGATGAAATGGAACTATTTGCTCAACCCTTGCTTTAAAATAGAATAAGTGCTTACATAGAATGGCTAGATAATAAATTAATCATGACTGCAAATATTAACTTACATAAGGATTCACTATTAGTATTGCTTTCTGCAAAAAGGAAACCAACAAACCATAAAGCTTATCATATTCCTTGGAGTCAGGAAATTATTCCCACTAGTCGGATAAGGCTTGCGAGTACATTGTGTACTTAGGGTTTATTTACCCATGTTGTAGGTACTGCTTGAGACGTAGCCGTTATGTGAAGGATACTTCTGGTGGGCATAGACAGATCCTTGATTATTATCGATAGATGTTTACTTGATGTTTATTTTCATTCCACTGTTTAATATTCCGCACTGTGACTTTGGTAATGTAATAATACAATTTTTAATAACCTTGAATGTATGAAATGGACTAAGTTTGTAACTCGTTCTTATTATTGGATCCTTGGGGAAAATGTGGACTCTTCAGGCTCTCCCTTGGGGTGTGCCCGACGGAACCCGTCCGCTGTAGCTTGCTTTCGGGGTGCTTAGTATCTGGTGGAAGACGAGTGCCTCCATAAGTGCGTTATTTTGGATGATTCTGCCACAGTTGGTATCAGAGCCAACAATGAGTTTACGAGTTCATCACTCTTTTCCAAAACCTAAAATTTGATGAACAAAAGTTTTGCAAAAAGTCGGTTGCGCTAAAATTATCTAAATAAGTATAAGCCCTAGCAATATGGTCTATCTAGGATAGCGGCACTAGTTTTATCTAATCAGTTTTCTATAGGTACACTGACTTACGTTGCGTAAGAAATCACTTAGCATACGGAAAGTGAGTGTGCGATGTGTTGAAATTTTGCGAATGCCACTATATTCCGACCTGAGTGAGCATATAGGCCGATGCCTGCATCATGATATGAGAATATTGCTAAAACTAAATCCCCCCTACATGTATAATTTAGATTAGTAAATTGATAGGATAAATTAAAAGAATGCTTTAATAAATGTCTTGTCATTTCTCTAATCCCTTGTTTCTGATCTAGAGGGTTGTTCTAAATGGATGGTTCCTATCTGTTATAGATGAACCTGAGGTCCAGTCGTGGGAGCAACGATGCCGGGGCGGGCCACGGTCTTGGTGAGGGCCAAGGTGAAAGTGGCTGGGGCAATGAGCATGGCAAGAGGGAGAGCCAAGAGGCTCCACTTCTGGCTCCTCCTCCTCCACCACCGTCACCTCCGATGACTCATGCGGAGATGATGGTGGAGATGTTGGCTGCTCGCCATGAGTTAGCCTATGCCATGGAGCTATTGGCACAGGCTATTGGTGGCTTTGCCCGTGGAGGCCACGGGGGCAATGGTGGGAATGGGGGTGGTGCTCGTGGTCCTGAGGGACCCTGCTCTTATAAGGATTTCTGAAAGACGCACCCACCCATGTTCACACCGATGGCTGAGCCCCTAGATGCAGAGCATTGACTTCACATTCTGGAGCAAAAGTTTCTATTGCTCACCGTGACTGATGAGCATAAGGTGCGCTTTGCAGCGCAATAGTTGTTGGGGTCCGTGAGTGCATAGTGGGATACATTCAATGCCATGCAGTAGGCAGATCATCGGGTGATCTAGTAGGAGTTTACATCGGTCTTCAGAGAGTATTATATTCCTACTGGTGTTCTCAACAGAAAGTTGATAGAGTTTCTAGACCTTTGGCAAGGAAGTATGACCGTGATGGACTATGTCAACAAGTTCAATCACTTATCATAGTATGCTAGGACTCATGTGGATACAGATGAGAAGAAGAGGGACTGCTTCTATCGTGGACTCTACTGTAGCTTATAGAAGGAGTTATATACTAGGAACTATCAGACCTTTGGGGCGATGATGAACGTTGTCATTGCCATGAAGGGCTTGCAGCGTGACTCATAGGCAGAATGGAAGCGTAAGCGGGTGGCTACTGGGTCTTCTAGTCACCCCATGCCTAGAAAGTACAGGTTGTCAGGTGGGTGCCCTATCATTCCTCGAGTAGGCATTCATTTCGACAGCCACATCAGACTTTTCAGGCTCCTTCCATGCAGTACCGTGCACCTACTCAGCAAGTGCAACACTAGCAGCCCCAAGGATAGCAGGTCCCATCTCATTTGGATAGGGAAACAAGTCGGGTGCTTGTTTCAAATGTGGCAAGAAAGGCCACTATGCCTGAAAGTGTCCACAAAACCAGCCAGCCCAGTCTGCTCAGCCATCAGCTAACTTCAGGCTAATCAAGAGGACAGTGATCAAGAAGAAAGTGCCAGTCAGCCAATCTGGACAGGTTAATTTCATGTAGGCTGAGGAAATATTGCAAAATGAACTGGTGATGGCTGGTATGTTCACCATTGATTCCCATCCAGCTTATGTGTTATTTGATTCTGGTGCATCACATTCATTCATGAGCATGGGATTTACACACCGGCACAATATACCTCTTATGGCTATACCTTTTGCCTATAGAATCAGTACTCTAGGTGTGCAAATGTGCATTAATACTTGGACGAACATAGTGAGCTTAGTATTAGCCACTCATACTTACTGTCTCCAATTCATGGTGCTGCCTAGGCAAGGCATTGATGCAATTCTGGGAATGAACTGGTTGCGGGTATATGGGGTAGTCTTGGATCTAAAGTAGAGAGTTATCGAGTTACGGCTTCCTTCTTCTGAGAATAGGATGTGTCTTCTTGTACCCTCAGATCTAGTCTTACCCGTTGTTGCTCATGCTAAAGCTTCTCCTAATCTTGCCTCTATTCTAGTAGTATGTGAGTTCCTAGATGTTTTTCCTAAAGATCTGCTTGGGTTGCCACCGGACAAAGAGGTGGAATTCTCCATTGAGTTAGAGCCTAGTACTGCTCCTATCTCCCGATGCCCATACCGCATGGCCCCAAAGGAATTGGCTGAAATAAAGAAGCAATTGGAATAGTTGTTGGAAAATGGCTTCATCCGTCCTAGCTCTTCACCATGGGTGTCGGTGTAGAAAGTAACCAACACGTAAATATTTGTAATTTTGATGTACGTTGTGATCGGATGTGGCCTAGCAGTCAATGACATAGGGTTTATGCTAGTTCAGGCAACATGCCCTACATCCAGTTTGAGTTAGTCGGTGACTTTATTCCTGAGCCTAGGTGCTCGAAGTTTGCTATGGGGTTACAAATGAGAGTGAGTAATATGGGGGGCGCAAGAGGTTCGGTCAGACTCTGGTCTAAAGGGTCGAGAGCAACGGGAGCTCCTAGGTGCGCTGAGTGTTTGAGCGTGTGCTCGAGGTTTGAACCTAGTGGTTCTGTTATTGTGTTTGATTGAACTGATCCTCCCCCCTGTTGGGAGAGAGTGCATCCCCTTTAATAGATGAAGGGGATGGCCTTACATGTGAGAGAGGGAGAGTGTATGTATGCCAAGTCTTGTTGCTCACGCCATCGGGTACAAGATGATTGTAGGCGGCCATAACACTGTTAACGTCAAATGCATGTGGGAGGTTGTGTCGTCTTCTTCTAGTATGGTAGATGTTGGTGCCTGCCATACTGTTGATGCCTAGAGGCATGTGGGGGGTTTTACCGTGTTCACATAGTATGGGAGTGTTGAGGGTGCCCACAACACTGTAGGGCAAATGTTGGAGCCCACAACACTGCTTGGGTTCTAACATGCGTGGAAGGTTGTAGGGCACCCTTCTGACATGTCCTGTCGATACTGTCAGTGTATAGGGTATGATCCTTGGTATTATGGTTGACTTGAGTGTCCTGCTTTACCTGCTCCACCCATTACCTGGTCCTCACCAAGCGGGCATCCTCGGTCGGTTGGTCCTAGTCGGCTCTGACTATGCCAGTTGGAGAGGAGCTATAAGCAGAGGTTCAGGGCACCCCCGATCGGAGACACAGGTTGGAGTCAAAAGTGGCATCGTTCCTCCTTGGCCAGGCCTTATGGTCGGAGAGGCGGGCTGGAGTCGGAAGTGAGGCCTTCTGGTCGGAGAGGCGGGCTAGAGTCAGAAGCAGGGCCTTCCAGTTGGAGAGGTGAGCCGAAGTTGGAAGCGAGGCCTTCCGGTTAGAGAGGTAGGCTAGAGTCAGAAGCGAGTGAGCGCCGCTTCTCCTCGGCCAGGCCTTTTGGTCAGAGACTGGATCGCCCTTTTGGCCTATCGTTAGGTTTTTGGGTCGGCCCAGGAGTTGTGCGTCATTCGTAACATCGTCTATTGGGCCAGTCCATGAGGGACCCTAGGTTTATGAACTCGACATGAGCCCCCGGGTGATTTAAGTAGAATCATCTAGGAGATTTTTGTCTTGATGGTAGGTGCGCGCGAGCGCACTCGCGGGTGTAGCCTACGAGCCCCCGGGCGATTCGGGTAGAATCGTTTTGGGGTTTTTTCATGTTGCTAACGGGGAATTTTTTTTTGTTTCGACAGTGGATGTGCACGAGCGCACCCACGGGTATAGCCCCCGAGTTCCCAGGTGATTCGAGTAGAATTGCTTGAGGGGTTTTGTCAGTGGGTGTGTGCATTTTGGTGGGCATAGCCTCCTCCTTCTAGTTTCTGACCCATCGTTTTTAGGAGCGCGGTCCCAGGTGTTTGGTCAAGGCCGAGGGACTAGGCGGGACAGAGTCATTTAACAAGGGTGTTGGGCGCACCAAGGGGCAGTCGAGGGATTGAGCGAAATGGACTCACAAACCCAGGCATTGGGTGCGGCCGATGGATCAGGCGAATCGGAGTTGCAGATCCAAGCATCGGGCGCACCGAGGGATCGGGCGAGTCGGAGTCATGAATCCAGGCGCTGGACGCAACTAATGTCATGCCAAGGTGTTGGTGTGTCCTAAGCCCCTGAGCCTTGTTGGGCTTGGTAGGGGTCAGCTGAGTTTCATGCGTTACCCCGTCCACGGTTTCTCGCAACCAGAGGGGCTGAGCTAACGTTGCTTGCCTTGATGGCTCGAGTGACGCGCTCGGTGAGCTCACTAACAGGCATGTTCAAGTGAAATCCGGGTCCGTCGTTTGTGATGGGGTCAGCATAGCCATCATGTGGCATTCCACTGCTCCTTAACCCACAACCCAACAGATGCCTGGGTTGTTCCAGAGACCGACCCGGGTGGCTTGATGGCCTCCCCTTGATGGAGATTCTATGGGCATGGCTTGAGGTTAGGATTGAACGAGAAGGTTGAGATGATCCTATCTACTTCAGGGTAGACTAGGTGAGGGCCGCTCGAGGCTCATCTATAGTTTCTCCCCTGGCTCTATTTGATGTGAGGTAGCCTCGAGCCCTTTGTGGGTCGGCCTTCGAACCCCGATCGGTCATTGCTCATGTTGAATGAGGCAACTACCGCTTCGTGACGCAACAGGGAGCGTTGTGATACATTTAACTGCATATGCGGTGCCTCGGATGTTTGGGATGAATGAATGCGTGCATAGATGAATGTGTGAATGTGTTGTATGAATGACAACAGATGAATGAATGATCATATAAAGAAATAGTGGGGGTTGGTAATGTTACCTCGATGACTCGAGTGACGGGGTTTGAAGAGCTCCTATCGGATATGTCCGACTGGGATCCACGCTCGTCATTCATGATGGAGTCGACATGGCCCACATGGGGCATCCCTATGCTCTTTTACCTATCTCTCGGCATTTGCCTAAGCTGTCCAATTGACTCAGGAAGCCCGTTGGTCTCTCCTGGGCAAAGATCCCATAGTTGGGCCTTTCCAAGTCTCGCCTAGGAGGGTGGAGGGCTGCCTATGTGTAGTGGTGACTTGTTTCTCACGCTCGACGTGCGGTAGTGGTGGGCCATACCCTAGCCACGTCCCGTCTAACCAGGCACCGTTCCATCGGGCAGGGTGCGTCCCATCGATCTGGGTGCATCCCATCGTATCCCATCTGCATTGAATGGGGAAGGGAGAGGGTTTTTTGTCTTTCCTCAACTGCTCTGCCTCTTCTTTAAATAGGGGAAGGGAGAGGGCTTTCGCTTTGTTCCTTCGCCTATTCCTCATCTGCCGCCTCTTCTTCTCACCAAGAGCGTCTGAGTGCCCCGGTGGTTCCTAGGAGAGAAAGGGTAGAGCGATGGAGAGGAGAAAAATCATAGATCCATTCATGAATCTAGAGTGAAATGTTGAGCTAGAGGTCATCCATTGTGAGGGAGTCGATGCTGGCTGCTTTTGCCGAGAAGGGGGTGCTGCCGTCAAAGGAGGTGGTGCACTGGAGGGCTCCTATAGGGGAGGATTTCCTACAACCTTGGGCTAGCAAGGTTGTTTCCTTCCTCACCTTCCATGAGCATGGGTGAGGATACCCTGTGCACTAGTTCCTATGCGGGCTCCACAATGAGTGGGGCCTAGAGCTACAGCAACTCAATTCGACTAGGGTGCTGCATATCGTCGGCTTTATCACCGTGTGCGAGGCCTTCCTTAGGATGGAGCCGCATGTGGACTTCTTTCGGCGAATGTTCTCTGGGCGAGCTTTGTCGGAGGGGAAGCTGCTCATGATCACACCGGTGGGGGGCTTCATGCTGTAGAAGAAACCGAGCGTGTTAGGCTCGTACCCTATGTACACCCCCTGTGATTCCAATCGGGGGTGGCACGGGGAATGGTTCTACATTAGGAACATGGTGGAGGCACCATTCCCGCCTTTTACCGATAGGAGGCCGGAGAGGCAGGAGAGCTGGTCATGGGGCCTCACCAGTTGGCAGAAGAAGAAGCTGGAGATTATTGGGGCAGAGCTCCAGAAGCTAATGCGGCGTGGCCTTAATGGGGTACGGGTGTTTCATACCTTCTTCTGCCATCGGGTCACCCCGCTGGAGGAAAGGACGTGACCGATGTGGATGTACTCCGGCCCGACGGACCTCGACCGCGTGTCGTTGGAGGAGTTGGCGATAGATGAGGTCTGGAGTCGTCTTGATCGGGTGCTGCAACTGAGGGCCATTGAGATCCTTGATGGAAAGCCTGGACCTCTACATGCTGTGAAGATGTCCACTCTGGTACGCTCCCCTCTCCTTTACTCCGTGTTCTTTTCCCCTTTTGCTCTCCCATACCTTGACTTTGAGTCGTCCATTTTGTAGGGACTTGGAGTTTATAAGTCCCGGCCGCACCTTCCGAAGGGGTCAGAGGACGCGGCTCGGCAAGCTGCCCTAAAAGAGGCGGCGGATGCCAAGAAGAAGAAGAGAGCTGAGGAGACTCAGAGGAAGTACCAGAAGGAGCAGGATATCGCCCGGCACATGAGGGCTAGGGAGAATAGGAGCGACGTCGAGGCGGAGCTCGAGTCGGAGGACCCCTCGAAGGTGGGTGACAACTTGATCTCCTCCGAGGAGGCGGGAGACCGGGAGGTCATGACTTTGGTGGTGTGTCACAAGCCTACGATCGCGTCCGCTGGTGGCGAGCGGGAGGCAGATAGGCGCGGCAATGTTCCCGCGCCAAGGAAGCATGCCACGAGCACAGACATCATCGACGAATGGGAGGCGAAGCAGACGTAGTCACCATGCCCTTCGGAGGCATCCCGGCCTTGTTCCCACCTACTTCGGGCGAGATGGAGCAAGCCAGGCGATCGGAGGAGCAGGCTCATACCCATGCATCTTCAGGGCTAGCGTTGGTGCGTGACCCACAATCGAGGGATGCCCTGCCGGCTGCTTCGATCGGCGCATCTCGAGCCAGCGGTCGTGGCGATGCGTGGGCTGAGAGGGAGCCAGTCAAGTCAACTCTCCCCTTGGTTGAAGTGAGGGGGTGTGGGGCACGGCCCAGGGGTGGTCCTCGCCCGACGGGCATATTGCTGTCCTATCGGGGCTTCAGAGCCCTACCACTTACATCCTGGTATGCCTTCTTTGTTTCTTTTCGATATCGCTGTTGAGTTTTTTGGAGTGCGACTGATCTATACTTTTTCAACAATGGCCAGATGCTGAAGGGGTTGAGCATCGCACCAACTTCCATGCGGGAGGATTGGAGGCCCACCCTACAGTGTGCCATGGCGAGCGGCAGGGAGAGCTGGGTGGTGGCAGCGCGTCCTTCCCCTCCGGGGGTGGTGCCTTCCTAGCTGGTCACTAGTACGGCGATAGCGGTAGAGGTGATGGTGGCAATCCCGGTGGCCACGGAGGATGCATTGGAGGTGACCCTTGTGGCCCCTCCACCACCGACTGTGGTGGAAGAGGAGAGGGAGACCGGGCTCCCTGCCTCACCGGGCGGAGGGCCACACGGCTCACCCTCCTGGTCAGAGCTGGAGGTGCCGGGGAAGATGTAGCTGGGCCAGAGCTGGAATGTCTACCGGTGGCCCATGAAATCGAGGTGGTGGAGATCCCCTCTGACGGCGAAGCAGGTGATGAGGTGGAGCCATTGGCACCGTCGTAGGAGCTGGCGATGGTCCGGTTGTCAGTTGGGCCTTCTAGTAGGCTAGGGGCCATAGACCTGGTGTGGCCCTACCCTGAGGATCCGAGGAAGGTTCGGTTCATCCTTCGGGATGAGCAGGAGTGTCAGCTCTAGGATGTGCTTAGGGGGAGAGTGTAACAGAACCGACCAAATCATAAGAACGTAAGTACAAAAACAATCACCAAAGCGATCAAATTCCTGTACTTAAGCTCCCATAATCCCGGTAGTCCGGAAATCACGAAGGATTTCAACCAACTCTCGACATAAAACCAAGATCGTAGTGATTCAACACAACACATCATCTGTTACAACATTTCACAAATAGCATTCGGATTACCTCCATCAGAGTTGAAATAGAATGTTACAAACCAAGTTTGAGTGCGCGGAAGCAACATAGTTTAGTACAAAACATCACGGTTTTCAAATACATTGCCAAGTCTGAGTCATGTCCCACAAAAGCATTATCAGGTACGAGAACTAGTAGAGACCGCGCCCAACGGTCTAGTCTTCATCCCCAGCAGGGAGAAGGCAGTACTTGCAGCAACCAAAGAAGAACTGGTCATCTACAACAGGTGGGAAATAAACCCTGAGTACGAGAAGGTACTCAGCTAGACTTACCCGATGAAAATCAGAAATAAAAGACACCAAGGATCATGCAAGGCTTTTCAGGTGGGCTAGCTTGACACAGTTGCATAAAAGAGCTTATGATTACAGTAACCAATTTAAACTTAGCATCAAGCTTATCACTATTTACCTGTCCACTAGATTAGCACCTATACTAGAGCACTCACTTATTAGGAACAATCAATATTAACCATAGCAGGTATAATAAGGCTGTCATCATCATATCATCATTTCCGAACCATTATGTTATTAAGTGTATCTACATTGGAGATAAGCCTATCAAGTTCTCACTAACCGGGAGAGACGGCGACTCGAATCGAATTACAACTCAGCTGAGGGGGTATTCCTAACTCTCACCCTGGCATACTTTGCAAGGGTAGCCGTAGGTCACCTTTGGAACATCTCAGGAACCAAATTCGCGGGTTCGATCAGCGCCAGCACTCTCAGGGATTACCCTTCTGCCAGGACGATCAGGACTTTTAAATCACCTGCCCTTGGACTCACGCCTATGGCTCCCTTCCAAGGCGCACTTTATACTTATCGACTCCCGGCCTGAGGTGAGCTACTCGGCTTCGCGGTCGGTCTTCAGGCCGGCCAACTAAGAGAGAGGCATGCATTCAACATGAACAGGAAAGGCTCCAAGATCTAGTCCTTAATCGACATAGACGGAGTCACTGCAAACCGGCAAGCCTCCGTCCGGTCTTCATTTCAAATTAAGACTGGTTCTTTTCCACGATAGCAAATATAGCCAACCGTGCCACATGTATCATCCTATATCTCGCAGGTGACAGGAAATCACCCGACTTCTACCGCGTTTAAGCAGGGCTAAGCACTACTCGAGCCTGAGCTACATAGGATTCAGGGTAACAATATCTGGACAAGGAATGGGTAACCAATGCAGCAAGTGTTTGCATCCAACACCTAAACTTAATGCAACAATATATGTAATAATAATACTGTAACTGTAGTTCGGAAAATAGGAGGCTTAATATGCTCCGGGGCTTGCCTTTCACAAAGTTGCAAGGACGGTGGTCAGGGCACTCAACGGCGAACTCGCCTGGCACTTCTCCTGAAGGCTGCTCCTCCTGAATCTCCGGTGTCGGCTGCTGCTGCTCGCTCGGTTCCTCGAATTCCAGCAGGGTTACTCCTTTCGGTACACCTATTGCATGCCGATGCACAAGATAAATATCATGGATGCATAAGGAATGACATGATGCTCATGATGAATGAATCACAATGGGTGTTTATGAAAACATCACTGGACACTCGTTTACTGAGTAATTAGCTCTATTCAAATCACTTTAAGCATGTATCCAACTTAACTTAAATAACAAGAGCAACTTACCTAATTTGCATAACCTAAGATAAAGATGCTCATCTTCAGTTAAAGGCCTAACACCTAGGAACAGTACCATGAACTTAGAATAGTAACGACATACTTAAAATAGCAGTTAAAGCTTCATATGCAACAAGTAGTCACTTAATTCTATCATAACCAGAGTTCTATAACTCCAAATGACTTGCAAGAGGACATTCTGGAAAGCTTATGAAATTCTCTACAATTTATTTGTAAACATCAAAGCATGATTCTGAAGTTGACCGAATCCAATTCCAGTAGACCTAGAATCTGTCCCGCAATGACAGGGTTGCTAATTTAATTATTTAATGATGGTGCAAAAGCCTAATTTGACCAAACCAAGTTTACCAACTTGTTTTTCATACCTAAGAAACATCAGAAAGTATAGTGCTAACTTCTAAATAAATTATTTAATATCCTTTTCTAATTTATCTAGTTAATTAGGTGATTAAAGCAATATATAGTAAAACTGTTCAGAAAAATCTACAAAAATTACAGTAGCTATCTCATGCTTCACATAGACTACCATAAAAATTTCAAAGCCATTGAGTAAGTATAACAGTCTACACAAAAATGATAAGGCATACTAGCTTAAAATGGCATAATTAAGAAATCCTAATGAAAAGTGTCAAGCAACAGATTTCCCATTTTTCCTAGCATCCTTCTATCATAAGAATAGCACCCATCAAATTTCACCTTCACTGGATCTATAGAAAAATTATGAAAATTCACACAAGATCCACCTATTAATAAAAGGAAATTCTATAACTTAAAAACTACACATGCACTAGCTCTGAAATTTTTACCAGAGCTTCTAATAAACCAAAATAGAGGACCCACAAAATTTCATAATTTTTGGACCACAGAAACTCAAGATAAAATTCAAACAAGTTTGCATGCTTCTAAAAACACATTTCAAACTCCTATTTAATTCATCCAAGTTTTCTAAAACAGGTGCTCATATAATATTTTTCTTAAATACTAGACAATACTATGAACTCAACAAAATTAGAACCATAGCATTTTGATCTACCATCTAAGAGCTACACATTTTTGAATATGTACATAAATCTATGGAATAATAAAAACCAAAACAAAATCGAAAACAAAACTCAGCTACTGTCGGGCCAGCCCAAGGAACGGCGGCCCACGAGTGCACAGGCACGGCCCAACCGAACTCCCGCCTCAGCAGCGACGCTGACAGGGAGGACCCGCACGTCAGCGAGGGAAATAGGGGAGGAGCGACGGCCGGTGGCGTAGCTTGCCGACGGCGGCTTCTCCGGCGACGATGACGGCACCAACGTGACCGCCTCAACCTCACGCGTCGATTGATACCCTAACCCCAAACCCTACCAGTCTCTAGGTGCGCCGGCCATGGAGCTCGGCGGCTCGGCCATGGCGCACGGCGGCGCGCGGCCATGTTCCGGCTCAACGGCGGCGAATCCAGTGACTACGTCTTCGAGGTAGACACTACGGCTCCTAAGGGTCCCCATGCGCGCACTAAGAGAGGCAGGAAGGGAGCGGAGGCGGCCGGCCACAACGAGCGCTAGCTCTGGTGAGGTTCGGCCATGGCGACGACGTCGGAAAAACGGCCAATGGCCCTCACCTAGGGCTCGGATGTCGCGGCTAGAAGGCCGACGAGTTAGAGGAGGGCACGGCGGAGCTCTGGACGGAAGCTAGCTGGCGGTGGTGACCCGGCGAGCAGGCGCGAGCACGACGGAGCAATGGCAGAGCTGCTGGTCAGTTGCTGCTCGCGGTGGAAGGCGAAGGAAAAACAAAATGGGACGGCGAGTGCGTTCGGCAGGCGCGCGGGGTGACTTCAGACACGGCTCCGATGCCAGGAGGTGCACGGCACGTGGCTAGCGCGAGCAGGAGTCCGGCGACGGGTGGCGGACACGCGGCGTCGTTTTTCTAAAACTTGATCACTGTAGCCCCGATTCAGTGCTCAATTCCGAGGACTGACAGCGCCCATTCGACGATCATTAACTCCTAATCCGTGGCGATCCAGGTTAAGCCGTAGTTAACAAAGTTGGAGACCTACATGAGTACTACAAGTTTGCTAATTGGAGCTCGAGCTAATTCGGCTTGGTCAGTGAGATACAGTGCTCCAAACATCAGCTCATGAAACTGAAATCTGCTTGGGACTTAGAAAAATTTGCTAAGTATGAAATCAGCATGTACATCTGACTTGTGGGCCATGTTTGAGCATGTTCTAGCCATTTTCATGAATTGGCCATAAAACAACTTTTGTTCCTTGATAAATTATCTACAACTTTTGTAAAGAGCGCACAGCCATGCAAAGCTTCTAAGTTGGACTTTTGAATCAGTCAAACGATGACACTCCATGGGTCAATTTAAGTCAAACTTGCACTTGAGGACATTTTGGTCATTTTGGTCTACATGAACAATGTTCCAACAAGTAAACTAAATGTAGTTAAGGTGTATTAGACCATGATCAACCATTTTACAAAGTTGTTATACCACTTCTACTGATCACATGTGATAAAGAAAGTAAAACAAGCAATTCATACATATGTTTCAATACAATGTTTCACATGTTGCATGACCTTGTTGTTATCCTATACTTGTCACATTACTACCATATTGCCATGTTTCCAAGTATGAGAGTTTCATGTAACATTCACATGTTGCACTACTACCATTCACAACAATCAAGCATGAAACATACACAGTTGAAAATGTTGCATATGCACGTTTCAGTAACAATGACATGATGACATAGATAATGCACATGTTTATGAAATGACATGCAATTTAGTGGAAGCCAAACACCTAGGGTGTTACAGCCCTCCCCCCTTAGAAAAATCTCGTCCCGAGATTTGGAAAGCGTACCATTTAATATAGAAAGCTGGATAGTTTTCTTTTAAATAATCTTCCCGCTCCCAGGTTGCATCCCGTTCACTATGATTACTCCAAACTACCTTGTATAACTTAACCACTCGTGTACGAGTCACTCTTTCTTGAGTATCCAGAACTTGCACGGGCTTTTCCTCATAAGAAAGATCAGATTTCAAGTTGACTTTCCTTGTTGCTATTCTTTCCTCGGGAATACGAAGACACTTCTTCAGCTGGGACACATGGAATACCGGAAATATAGCGCCCATTTCACGGGGTAAATCGAGTTTATAGGCTACTCTTCCACTTTTCTCGATAATGCGGTAAGGTCCAACATATCGAGGCTCCAGCTTCCTTTTAATTCCAAAACGCTTGACTCCTTTCATAGGGGATACCTTCAGATAAACATGGTCACCTACTTCAAACTCAATAGGTTTTCTTCTTTTGTCAGCATAGCTCTTTTGTCTAGCCTGAGCTGCAGTCATATTCTTCTGTATAGCTCGGACTTGCTCTTAGGCTTCTTTTACAAAATCAATACCATAGAATCTTCTTTCTCCGGGTTCCACCCAGTTCAAAGGAGTTCTACACTTGCGGCCATAAAGAGCTTCAAAAGGAGCCATTTTGATACTTTCTTGATAACTGTTGTTATACGAGAATTCAGCGAGAGGTAACCAGTCTTCCCAAGAGCCTTTGCAAGAGATAAGACAAGCTCTAAGCATGTCTTTAAGAATTTGATTAACACGCTCAGTTTGTCCTGATGTTTGCGGATGATAGGCAGAACTGCGGATTAGATGAGTGCCAAGATTCTGATGTAAGCACTCCCAAAAACAAGCCGTGAATTGAGGTCCTCGATCAGAAACAATGGATTTGGGTACACCATGGAGACGTACCACTTGTTGAAAATAAATCTCAGCATAATTGTGAGGATGATAGGTAGACTTGACCAGAATAAAGTGAGCAGATTTAGTTAGACGATCTACGATAACCCAGATGGAATCACAACCCTTTTTGGTAGTGGATAGTCCAACAATAAAATCCATGCTAATTTCTTCCCACTTCCAGCCAGGAATAGATAGTGGCTGCAATAGTCCGGGCCTTATGTGAATAGCCTTGACTCTGCAACAGTTATCACACCTTGCCACATAAGCTGCGATTTCTTTCTTCATCTTGGTCCACCAATAATACAGCTTGAGATCTTGGTACATTTTACTACTACCAGGATGGATGGACAGTTTAGAAGAATGGGCTTCAGCCATAATTTGATTTCTAAGTTCTTTATCTTTAGGTACCACAAGTCTATCATTAAACCAGAGAATTCCCTTGTCATCGACTTTAAAGTGCTTGGTCTCTTTCTCTTTCATTTTCCGCTTGATGTGAAATACACCCACATCCGTCTTCTGGAGTTCGATAATTCGACTTCTAAGAGAGCAATCCACAGTGATATTGTGGAGTACTACAGGATGAAGGAGGTGTGCCAGATGAAAGTCTTCACTAACTAAGGAATTGCAATGGGCCTTTCTGCTTAAGGCATTAGCAACAACATTTGCCTTACCAGGATGGTAGTGCACTTGAAGGTTGTAGTCTTTGATCAATTCTAACCATCGTCGTTGACGCATATTCAACTCGGGTTGAGTAAAAATGTACTTGAGACTCTTATGGTCAGTATAGATGTTGCACACATTACCAAGCAGGTAATGCCTCCAGATCTTCAGGGCATGAACAACTGCGGCTAGCTCTAAGTCATGGGTAGGATAGTTGACTTCATGCTTTCGGAGCTGGCGCGAAGCATAAGCAATTACTTGGCCTTCCTGCATAAGAACACACCCCAAACTGGTGCCACATGCATCGCAGTAGACATCAAAAGGCTTTTCGATGTCAGGTTGTGCCAATACAGGAGCAGAGGTTAGCAAGGTCCGCAAAGTGTGGAAAGCCTCTTCACACTTCGGAGTCCACACAAACTTCTCATCCTTTTGCAGTAGCCGAGTCATGGGCTTGGCGATTTTTGAGAAATCTGGAATAAAGCGACGATAATAGCCAGCCAGACCCAGAAAGCTTCGGACTTCGGTGACCGTAGTAGGTGCCTTCCACTCTAGGACTTCTTGCACCTTAGTAGGGTCAACCGAAATTCCATCACCAGATAATACATGACCTAGAAAAGGTATCTTGTTCAACCAGAACTCGCACTTGCTGAACTTAGCATAAAGCTGGTTGTCACGTAACCGAGTTAAAACAATTCTCAGATGTTCAGCATGCTCTTCTTCATTCTGAGAATATACCAGGATATCATCAATGAACACGACGACAAATTTGTCCAATTCCGGCATGAATACAGAATTCATCAGGTACATAAAGTGTGCCGGAGCATTTGTCAACCCAAATGACATGACGAGGTATTCGAACAAACCATAACGAGTAGAGAAAGCTGTCTTTGGTATATCTTCAGGACGAATTTTGATCTGATGGTAGCCAGACCACAAATCGATCTTGGAGAATACCTTAGCTTTAGAAAGCTGATCAAACAGAATATCGATGCGAGGAAGAGGGTATTTGTTCTTGATAGTAACAGCGTTTAGGGGGCGATAATCCACACACATGCGTAGAGACTCGTCCTTCTTCTTCACAAATATAGCCGGACAACCCCAAGGAGAAGAACTAGGTCGAATCAACCCTTTCTTCAATAGCTCATTCAACTAACTCTTCAGCTCGGCCAACTCATTGGGCGGCATTCTATAGGGCCTTCGAGAAATAGGAGCCGTACCTGGAATGAGTTCTATCTTGAATTCTACATCACGGTCTGGAGGTAATCCAGGCAAGTCATCAGGAAAGACATCTGGAAACTCATAGACAACCGGTAGATCCTTAATGGCTTTGGCTAGGGTAGCATTGGCGGTATTGTGGATAGAAATATCACGAGGTAACTGCACTAGAAAACCTTTCTTATCCACAGGATCCCTCAACATAACCACACGGGTTGATGTATCGATCAACACTCCATTCCCGCTCATCCACTTCATTCCTAGGATGACATCGATTCCTACCCCTGGTAGAACTACAAGATCCACAAGGAACTCTCGATCCCCGATCTCAATCTTTACATCTTTAACTACTTGGTTAGTCATGATATTATTCCCAGCAGCACTAATACAATAACCCCCCATGACAATTGTAATCACATTCATCTGATGCTTAGATGCAAAAGTAGAACTCACAAAGGAATGCGAAGCACCAGAATCAAAGAGCACAACTGCAGGGTGATCATTAACAAGGAACTTACCAGCGGTGACCACTTCACCAGTAGGAATTTCCTCCACTGTAGTATAGTGAACACGCCCCTGACGGACGTTTCCTTGAGCATTCTTGGGAGGATGGGGACATCTATTTGCCCAATGACCAGGCTGGTTACAGTTCCAGCACGGCCTGTTTGCTGGTGGAACATTGGAGCTACCCTGCCCCGAGGTATTCTTCGGCAAGGAAATTGTATACCCCTTGCGGAAACCGGTTTTAGCTTGGTTCTTCTTCTGCGGTGGGCGGTACCAGACATTAGCATTGGGTGGACGGTATGGGGCCTTAGATACCATTGGAGCCTTGGACTGGGAAGCACCAGCCTCAAAGTTTCTTTTTCGGTTCTTGGAAGCAGCATATATCTTGCCATTGTTCTCCTGAGTCATAGTGTCACTAATAAATTCATTGAAGGTGACACACTTGCAGTTGCCCATTGACTTCATCAGTTTTGGGGAAAGTCCCCTCTTGAAGCTAGCTATTCTCTTGGCATCAGTATCAACGAACTCAGGAGCATACCTTGCTAGGTTGTTGAATGCCTGGAGGTACTCATTGAGACTCCTGTTGCCTTGGGTGAGCTTCATAAACTCAGTATGCTTGATGGCCATGAGACCAGGAGGGATAAAGTGTCCCCTGAAGGCTGCCTGGAACTGGTTCTAGACGATCTCAACGTTAGCAGGGAAGGTGGTCCTGTGATGGGTCCACCAGATGCCTGCAGGGCCTTGGAGCTGGTGTCCTGCATACGTAGCCTTCATGCCTTCAGTCAAACGGAGCAATCCAAATCTTTGCTCTATCGTGCTCAACCATTCATCCGCTTGTAAGGGTTCTTCTGCCTCACGAAAGATAGGAGGCTTTGTGTCCATGAAGTCCTTAAAACTGCTATACTGGTTCAGCTCGGGTCCCTGGCGGACATGCCGATCCTCACGGTTAGCCATCTGGCGCATAGCCTCAGCTAGCATGCGTTGACTTTCCACAACTGTCTGCATTAGCTCAGCTGGTGTGGGCGGTGGCGGAGGTGGTTGTTCCTCATTTCCCATGCCACGACCGCGATGAAGGTTATGAGCCATCTGCAAAATGTATAGCCAATGAGCACTGACGATGTGGAAATTTTGTAGATGAATCGTATAATTATGCCAAACTGGGTCCATTGGAGGGAATGTATTTAAATAATCAACAGAGGCACAATCATTCATCACAATCACACAACTCATCAAGCGCATCAATTGACATATAAATGCGATGAACTTAACCAACAACGAGATCCATAGACCGCAAAGGCGAAATTCCACAAAAGCTCACATACGTGGAGCATAATACGTTCGATAGGTTACATCCAAACCATAGTGGTTCCAACTTACATAAAGGGTAACATAGGGTTCGATATTACATCCCAACGATTAACTTGCTACAAAGCTACTCGTTCATGCATGAGGATCAACAAAAGACTAGATCTAGCGCATTAGCTCAGTAGTAAGCTAAACTACGCATCGTCCTCGGAGTCAGTGTCGAGGATCTCTCCTCCATCTTCATCACTAGGAGGCTCTAACTCCTCATCTTCCTCCTCATCAGGTGGAGCGTCCTCAGGTCCATTGACTTCCATGTCATCATCACCTTCAGCCATGATGACACCAGAACCCATCTCATTCTCATCATCAGGTGGCAGGATAGGGTGAAGTTGATTGTGCAGTAGGTGAACCTCCTCATGGAGATTGTCATTGTACTCTTCTGCAACCGCCAACTGCTGCTCTAGCTCAACCTGCCTCGCTCTCAACACATTCTCCTCGTGCCAGGCTTCATTCCGTTGGTTCAGCATGTGAACCAACATACGCTCACAGTTGCGGTGAGCAACTGTCAACCTCTGAACCTCCAGGTTCTCTTGATCCCGTTCCTGTGTGACTTGCTCCAAACGCTGCTGAACTGCAGTCCTTTCAGCAGTCACCTGAGCCAGCTCTGCCCTCAGCCTTTCCGCCTCAGTAGGCTCAGGACGGGGCTCATGAGGAGCTAAACGGTGATGAGGCGCCCTACCTCCAGCGGACTTGCGAGCAGTGCGTTTCGTGCGCGCCATCTGTAGCAAAAATTACAACGTAAGGGGAGAATCATTTAAGGGATACGAAATTTAATTATTCAGGACCATCAATTTTAAAGGAGGGAGTAATGCATGAAATGCCATGTATGCTTGAACATGATGCATGCACGATCCGTACGTCCTCACAACCTAGAAAAAAAAATTTAAAGGCTAGCGAAATATACGGTGGCATACATACGTTCTCTCATGTACGGTAGCTAGTCGATCTACAACGATACATTGTTAGTGTACCTGCAGAAAATTTCATTTCAGCCCAATAATTTCCCAAAAAGTATAAAAGCAAGCAGTACACTAAATACTCTCATACATACATCCCCTGATGCATATACTCTAGTATCACAGCTACCCGACAGAGATACCCACCATTAAGTACTCTCATAGATACATGATTAAACATGTAAGTATGCGAGCAACCACAACTACTCTCCCCTAGACCGACGGTTGGATGGTCATGCTCTCACAACTCACACTTACCAGAGCGTAGAGGTATTTTGATCCATACATTACCACCCAAGCGGATGGCATCCATACAATAGCACGCCGTATGGACGACGAAACAGAAACAAGCAGGAACCCCCAAGTTAGTACTTTAATAAGCCACCTAAGAGTCCTTATTTGGGCATAAGGGATATGACCACTGGCAATACTTAGTATTTAATTTAGGATTTTCACAATACTTTTGTTTTAAATACACAAATGACGTGTTTAGTGTCAAATCTTGCTCTGATGCCAGCTGTAACAGAACCGACCAAATCATAAGAACGTAAGTACAAAAACAATCACCGAAGCGATCAAATTCCTGTACTTAAGCTCCCATAATCCCGGTAGTCCAGAAATCACGAAGGATTTCAACCAACTCTCGACATACAAACCAAGATCGTAGTGATTCAACACAACACATCATCTGTTACAACATTTCACAAATAGCATTCGGATTACCTCCATCAGAGTTGAAATAGAATGTTACAAACCAAGTTTGAGTGCGCGGAAGCAACATAGTTTAGTACAAAACATCACGGTTTTCAAATACATTGCCAAGTCTGAGTCATGTCCCACAAAAGCATTATCAGGTACGAGAACTAGTAGAGACCGCGCCCAACGGTCTAGTCTTCATCCCCAGCAGGAGAAGGCAGTACTTGCAGCAACCAAAGAAGAACTGGTCATCTGCAACAGGTGGGAAATAAACCCTGAGTACGAGAAGGTACTCAGCTAGACTTACCCGACGAAAATCAGAAATAAAAGACACCAAGGATCATGCAAGGCTTTTCAGGTGGGCTAGCTTGACACAGTTGCATAAAAGAGCTTATGATTACAGTAACCAATTTAAACTTAGCATCAAGCTTATCATTATTTACCTGTCCACTAGATTAGCACCTGTACTAGAGCACTCACTTATTAGGAACAATCAATATTAACCATAGCAGGTATAATAAGGCTGTCATCATCATATCATCATTTCCGAACCATTATGTTATTAAGTGTATCTACATTGGAGATAAGCCCGTCAAGTTCTCACTAACCAGGAGAGACGGCGACTCGAATCGAATTACAACTCAGCTGAGGGGGTATTCCTAACTCTCACCCTAGCATACTTTGCAAGGGTAGCCGTGGGTCACCTTTGGAACATCTCAGGAACCAAATTCGTGGGTTCGATCAGCGCCAGCACTCTCAGGGATTACCCTTCTGCTAGGACGATCAGGACTTTTAAATCACCTGCCCTTGGACTCACGCCTACGGCTCCCTTCCGAGGCACACTTTATACTTATCGACTCCCAGCCTGAGGTGAGCTACTTGGCTTCACGGTCGGTCTTCAGGCCGGCCAACTAAGAGAGAGGCATGCGTTCAACATGAACAGGAAAGGCTCCAAGATCCAGTCCTTAATCGACACAGACGGAGTCACTGCAAACCGGCAAGCCTCCGTCCGGTCTTCATTTCAAATTAAGACTGGTTCTTTTCCACGATAGCAAATATAGCCAACCGTGCCACATGTATCATCCTATATCTCGCAGGTGACAGGAAATCACCCGACTTCTACCGCGTTTAAGCAGGGCTAAGCACTACTCGAGCCTGAGCTACATAGGATTCAGGGTAACAATATCTGGACAAGGAATGGGTAACCAATGCAGCAAGTGTTTGCATCCAACACCTAAACTTAATGCAACAATATATGTAATAATAATACTGTAACTGTAGTTCGGAAAATAGGAGGCTTAATATGCTCTGGGGCTTGCCTTTCACAAAGTTGCAAGGATGGTGGTCAGGGCACTCAACGGCGACCTCGTCTGGCACTTCTCCTGAAGGCTGCTCCTCCTGAATCTCCGGTGTCAGCTGCTGCTGCTCGCTCGGTTCCTCGAATTCCAGTAGGGTTACTCCTTCCGGTACACCTATTGCATGCCGATGCACGAGATAAATATCATGGATGCATAAGGAATGACATGATGCTCATGATGAATGAATCACAATGGGTGTTTATGAAAACATCACTGGACACTCGTTTACCGAGTAATTAGCTCTATTCAAATCACTTTAAGCATGTATCCAACTTAACTTAAATAACAAGAGCAACTTACCTAATTTGCATAACCTAAGATAAAGATGCTCATCTTCAGTTAAAGGCCTAACACCTAGGAACAGTACCATGAACTTAGAATAGTAACGACATACTTAAAATAGCAGTTAAAGCTTCATATGCAACAAGTAGTCACTTAATTCTATCATAACCAGAGTTCTATAACTCCAAATGACTTGCAAGAGGACATTCTGGAAAGCTTATGAAATTCTCTACAATTTATTTGTAAACATCAAAGCATGATTCTGAAGTTGACCGAATCCAATTCCAGTAGACCTAGAATCTGTCCCGCAATGACAGGGTTGCTAATTTAATTATTTAATGATGGTGCAAAAGCCTAATTTGACCAAACCAAGTTTACCAACTTGTTTTTCATACCTAAGAAACATCAGAAAGTATAGTGCTAACTTCTAAATAAATTATTTAATATCCTTTTCTAATTTATCTAGTTAATTAGGTGATTAAAGCAATATATAGTAAAACTGTTCAGAAAAATCTACAAAAATTACAGTAGCTATCTCATGCTTCACATAGACTACCATAAAAATTTCAAAGCCATTGAGTAAGTATAACAGTCTACACAAAAATGATAAGGCATACTAGCTTAAAATGGCATAATTAAGAAATCCTAATGAAAAGTGTCAAGCAACAGATTTCCCATTTTTCCTAGCATCCTTCTATCATAAGAATAGCACCCATCAAATTTCACCTTCACTGGATCTATAGAAAAATTATGAAAATTCACACAAGATCCACCTATTAATAAAAGGAAATTCTATAACTTAAAAACTACACATGCACTAGCTCTGAAATTTTTACCAGAGCTTCTAATAAACCAAAATAGAGGACCCACAAAATTTCATAATTTTTGGACCACAGAAACTCAAGATAAAATTCAAACAAGTTTGCATGCTTCTAAAAACACATTTCAAACTCCTATTTAATTCATCCAAGTTTTCTAAAACAGGTGCTCATATAATATTTTTCTTAAATACTAGACAATACTATGAACTCAACAAAATTAGAACCATAGCATTTGGATCTACCATCTAAGAGCTACACATTTTTGAATATGTACATAAATCTGTGAAATAATAAAAACCAAAACAAAATCGAAAACAAAACTCAGCTACTGTCGGGCCAGCCCAAGGAACGGCGGCCCACGAGTGCACAGGCATGGCCCAACCGAACTCCCACCTCAGCAGCGACGCTGACAGGGAGGACCCGCGCGTCAGCGAGGGAAACAGGGGAGGAGCGACGGCCGGTGGCGTAGCTCGCCGACGGCGGCTTCTCCGGCGACGATGACGGCACCAACGTGACCGCCTCAACCTCACACGTCGATTGATACCCTAACCCCAAACCCTACCGGTCTCTAGGTGCGCCGGCCATGGAGCTCGGCGGCTCGGCCATGGTGCACGGCGGCGCGCGGCCATGTTCCGGCTCAACGGCGGCGAATCCAGTGACTACGTCTTCGAGGTAGACACTACGGCTCCTAAGGGTCCCCATGCGCGCACTAAGAGAGGCAGGAAGGGAGCGGAGGCGGCCGGCCACGACGAGCGCTAGCTCCGGCGAGTTTCGGCCATGGCGACGGCGTCGGAAAAACGGCCAATGGCCCTCACCTAGGGCTCGGATGTCGCGGCTAGAAGGCCGACGAGTTAGAGGAGGGCATGGCGGAGCTCTGGACGGAAGCTAGCTGGCGGTGGTGACCCGGCGAGCAGGCGCGAGCACGACGGAGAAATGGCGGAGCTGCTGGTCAGTTGCTGCTCGCGGTGGAAGGCGAAGGAAAAACGAAATGGGACGGCGAGTGCGTTCGGCAGGCGCGCGGGGTGACTTCAGACACGGCTCCGACGCCAGGAGGCGCACGGCACGTGGCCAGCACGAGCAGGAGTCCGGCGATGGGTGGCGGACACGCGGCGTCGTTTTTCTAAAACTTGATCACTGTAGCCCCGATTCAGTGCTCAATTCCGAGGACTGACAGCGCCCATTCGACGATCATTAACTCCTAATCCGTGGCGATCCAGGTTAAGCCGTAGTTAACAAAGTTGGAGACCTACATGAGTACTACAAGTTTGCTAATTGGAGCTCGAGCTAATTCGGCTTGGTCAGTGAGATACAGTGCTCCAAACATCAGCTCATGAAACTGAAATCTGCTTGGGACTTAGAAAAATTTGCTAAGTATGAAATCAGCATGTACATCTGACTTGTGGGCCATGTTTGAGCATGTTCTAGCCATTTTCATGAATTGGCCATAAAACAACTTTTGTTCCTTGATAAATTATCTACAACTTTTGTAAAGAGCGCACAGCCATGCAAAGCTTCTAAGTTGGACTTTTGAATCAGTCAAACGATGACACTCCATGGGTCAATTTAAGTCAAACTTGCACTTGAGGACATTTTGGTCATTTTGGTCTACATGAACAATGTTCCAACAAGTAAACTAAATGTAGTTAAGGTGTATTAGACCATGATCAACCATTTTACAAAGTTGTTATACCACTTCTACTGATCACATGTGATAAAGAAAGTAAAACAAGCAATTCATACATATGTTTCAATACAATGTTTCACATGTTGCATGACCTTGTTGTTATCCTATACTTGTCACATTACTACCATATTGCCATGTTTCCAAGTATGAGAGTTTCATGTAACATTCACATGTTGCACTACTACCATTCACAACAATCAAGCATGAAACATACACAGTTGAAAATGTTGCATATGCACGTTTCAGTAACAATGACATGATGACATAGATAATGCACATGTTTATGAAATGACATGCAATTTAGTGGAAGCCAAACACCTAGGGTGTTATAGAGAGGACTTGTGATGGAGTCCGATCTCGCCCAAACTTGGGTGAAGCTAGAGGAGGCCCTAGATTGGGGCAAGTCTATCCAGTAGGCGGTCTTGGTTGACCTGCCTCATGTCACAAAGGTGAGTTTTTTGTGTTCGTCCTTGACTCCTTGGTCTTTTGTTGGTTGCCTCAGCATGCTTGCGTCTTATTCTATAGGGTCTGGAGAAGATGTCAAGCCGCAAGTCTTGTTTCCTTCAGATGGAGCATGCTTGGGTCGCTGAGCTCGAGCACGAGCTAGAGTCCGCTCGCTGTGAGTCCCAAGACCAGGCGGTGGAGCTGCTCGTGGCGGAGCGGGCGACCGCCACTGAGCTAGGGCTTGAGGCGGCAAAGGTCCGCCAGGCGAAGACCGAGGTAGCACTGCAGAAGTCCCTAATGGAGACCTAGGTGGTGCTCCAAAGTACCCTAGAGACCCTGGAGATGGAGCGGAAGGCCCTGGAGTTGGAGCGGAAGGCCCGATCAGAGGTCGATCAGGAAGTGCTCGCGCTCTAGGGCTAGGTGCATGGGACTAAGGAGTTGAGTGCTCGGTTGTGCGAGCAGGTGTCTCAGTAGGAGGAGGGACTCTCCATCCTCAAGAACACCCACCTTGGTACATACCCTTTCTGCTTTTGGTGTCTTGGTTTTTTCCTTTAGCCTGCTTCTGAGCTTGTTGTCCTTCTTCCAGAGCTGGGCGGAAGGGTGGAGTTGCTAGACAAGGACCTAGAAACAGCCAAGGCGACGATGGGTCAGAGCGCGGAGGCACTAGCCAAGTCCCTTGAAGAGTGATGTGCTCTCAAGGGGGAGCTTGACCAGCTCTACAATGTCGCCCAGGTCATTGTCTTGGAGGTGTTCGGGTCGGCGTCGAGCACCAGCACGCCCGCCATCCGACTGGCAGAGGTCCCAGATGAGGTTTGGGCCCTCATCACCGACGGGATGTTCTATAGGACGCCGGGGGTGCTGACTTTGGTGGCGATGCACCACCCAGACCTAGACTTCACCGCCATCTGCAGTGGGTACACCGATGGCTAGTGCACAGAGGACATCCACTCGCTCGGGGAGAGCTTGCTGCCACACGCATAGTTGGTGGCCGAGCAAGTCTCCACGTAGTGGGTGATGGATGCTCTCCATGCGAACATGGCCGAAGGTGCGCATTAGGAGGACATCGCCTAGCCTACAGATGGAGTGGAGCCTAGGTTGAAAGCGGATGTCGCCCCACCTCTGACCGAGCCAAATGATGCCTAGACGGAAGATGAGCAGCCCCTACCCTCGCCGGTCGAGCCGGTAGCCGATGCCGCAGGGGAGCCACAGTAGAAGTTTTAGAGTAGAAATACTTTAGCAAATGTAAAAGATAATGTCGTGGGGGAGCCCCCTGTGTAAAGTGTTTTTGTGTAATCATGAATATAGCAACTTTGTTTTTGTGTTGGAACTACTTTGTTCGGGGAAGCTTGTCCCGTCCGTTCCTTATTTTTGCCTTTGCATAACTTTGTTTTTTATTCTTTCTTTTTCGCACCTGCACATTCATCCCATAGCCTACAATCTTAAGAGCCCGGGCATGGCCCGTGAGGCTCAGCTGCTCGTAATCATAGGTAGAGGTGGGGTGCAATCGGCCGGAATATTTAATCAAAGTTACGTAAGGTAATTAAAGGAATGGCCTACCCTTTCATTCAGGAAAAATGTATTTGTCATATGATAGTAAAAAAGAGAGGTGGCATCGCACCCCCATGGAGCCCCCGAGCGACTCGGGCCAAAAGTGTTTAGGCCAGGGTGCTTTATAGGAGCAAACATTAAGTGAAAAGATGATAAGACCGAATTTTTAAGGGAAGAAACGACGTAACTATTCGATGTTCCAAGTGTTGGTGAGAACGTCATTGTTGTCGTCCTTCAGTTGGTAGGTGCCTAGTTGGATCACCTTGGTTGCCGTATAGGGACCTTTAGTCATCCGGATCCTTGCCCACCATGCCCCCTTTCTTTGCTACTGCATCCTTGCCTTTTCCTTCCTTTGGCCCACCAGCCTATCGCAGAAAGCGCTTGAGGAGCTCACAGTCCTTGTAGAGGTGTTTGATGAGGTAGGCGTGGTTGGTGCATAGGCTCTCCATGAGCTCGTCGAAGTTGTCAGGGAGGCCCTACTGGGGCTACTTGCCTATGTGATCAACCACGGCGACCAATGCGGAGTTGGCTGATCGGCGCTGATCTTTCTTGTTCTTTTTGCCCCTCTGCGTGGAGGGGCCCTTGTCTTGATCCTCACGCTTGACCTTGCCTTTGTCCCAGCCTCCATTAAAGACTGCTCCAACCACCTCCTCACCAGAGGCATGGTTCGTGGCGATGTCGAGCAGGTCATGGGTGGTACGGGGCTTTAGGCAGCCAAGATTGTGGATCAGGGACTCGCAGGTTGTCCCGAAGAGGAATGCGTTGATGACATCCATGTAGACAACATCAGGAAAGGAGTTGCACCACTTCGAGAACCTACATGGACTCATTGGGCTCCTGCTGGCAGCTCTTGAGGTCCTAGGAGTTCCTAGGGTGGACATACGTCCCCTAGAAGTTCCCGACAAAGACCCTCTTGAGGTCCGCCCAGTCATGGATGCTGCCATGTGGGAGGAATTCAAGCCACGCTCGAACATGTTCCCCTACATAAATGGGGAGGTACTAAATGATGAAGTGGTCATCATCCACTCCTTCGGCTCGGCAGGCAAGCTGAAAATCTTCAAGCCATATACCGGTGTTTGTCTCCCATTATACTTGGTGATGTTGGTGGGCGGTCAGAAGCACTATGGGAACGGCACTCTCTAGATGCATCGGCAAAGGCCCGTGGTCCCGGGCCATCTAGGCTTGGACTCTGGTCGTCCGGCCGGTGACCATGCCTTGGGTGTGTTCAACTGCTCCCCGTGATGGTCTGGCCGGGGTCTATGTCCCTTGCCCTCATGGCCGCCCAATGGACGTCATCATCATGCCGGGCCCAATGCCGGTTGCTGATGATGTTGTGAGCATCTTGGTTCGGCCTGAGCCACTCACGCACAGGCGGCTGGTGAGGAGCGGGCGCCAGGTCAGGCCAAGGCATAGCTACGGCCTCCTATGCCGCGCTAGGTAGCTGTAGCGGTGAATGGATGGAGTGATTCGTCTAGTGTGTCCCCACTCCCCTAGCGGGGAGAGAGGCCATGAGTTGGTGTCGTGATGCGGAGCTCTCCGCCTATTGAATGGCAGCGGCTTCCACCAGTGCCCGGAGGTTCCGGTGGATCGCCTGTTCCTAGGGTTCATTCAGCTCGAGAAGGCCACATAGAAGCATTGCTGTGGCGGCGATGTTCTAGCCAGCCCGAGCGAACTATGGGGGATCGTTCCCCTCGCTCATGATGTTGCGCTAGACCTGGCGGGGGTGACCCTAGGTGCCGCTCGACGGGTTATGCGCATAGAGCATAGTGTGGTGTGTCGAGCGTGTCAGTGTAGGTGGCGGTTGGTTCTGCCTCTATTGTCGTAGCTCCTCGCCATGCTCTTGTGCAAGCACGAGGGCCCCTGCACAAGGGTCCGGAGGGGTGTGAGTCTACAAGGACTCGACTACCACCGACAACTATCCCAGAGCGTCCACCATAGTGCACTCCTAGGATGGACGGTGGCTAGGTGCCACATCGCCGGTGCTAGAGCCGTCGCTCTCAATCCCGTCATCTAGGAGTTCGTGGAAAGTGGTGGAGCATAGCTCGCCATTCCCACAAATTTGGATGTGAGAGGGGGTGGCACCAGCGTCCTTCGGAGCCCCCGAGTGTACACGTCCATGAGGGACATGAGGCTGTAGGGGAACTAGTCGCATGGTGATCGTGGTGCGGACAACAGGGTCCCTCCAGAGAATCAGCGAAAGATAGTAAATAGCGAGTAAATAACAAAGCGTACGTTACTCACAGCGGGGTTTGAGCAGAGCATATGCTCGGAACGAAGTGTAGGTGCCTCACCATTGAAGTCATTAGGTGTCCCAGAGCTAACAAAGGGTGCCCCTCCAACGGGCACCAAAATGAGTGCCTCCTCGTGGAGGTGCAGCATGCCGAGCCGATCGGCGATGAAGTCTAGGCTTCCAAAGAGGAAGGCCTGGGATGGCTCAAAGATGGGTGGAACCGATGTCCCAATAGGTGGGAGTGAGGGAAATTCTAGTGAGCCAAAGCGAGTCATATCGCTTGAGCCCGCCATGGCGAAGATGGCGGAAAAGTGGGCCATCTGATGACCAAAAGCGTGAACATACATCGTCTTCCCCACGGATGGCGCCAACTATCGATGCAGAAAGTGACCAACACATAAATATTTATAGTTTTGCTATACATTATGATCGGATGTGGCCTAGCACTCAATGACCCAGGGTTTATACTGGTTCAGGCAACGTGCCCTACGTCTAGTTTGAGTCGGTCGGTGACTTTATTCCTGAGCCCAGGTGCCTGGAGTTTGTTGTGGGGTTACAAATGAGAGGGAGTAAGATGGGGGTGCAAGAGGTCTGGTCGAACTCTGGTCTAAAGGGCCAAGAGTGATAGGAGCTCCTTCGTGCGCTGACTGTTTGAGCATGTGCTCAAGGTTTGAACCTAGTGGTTCTGTTGTTGTGTGTGAGTGAACTGATCCTCCCCCTTGTTGGGAGAGAGCGCATCCCCTTGTATAGATAAATGGGATGACCTTACAAGTGAGAGAGGGAGAGTGTACATATGCTAAGTCTTGTTGCTCACGCCATCGGGTACAAAATGATTATAGGCGGCCATAACACTGTTACTGTCAGATGCATGTGGGAGGTTGTGTCATCTTCTTCTAGTATGGCAGATGTCGGTACCTACCATACTATTGATGCCCAGAGGCATGTGAGGGGTTTTACCATGTTCGCCTAGTATGGGAGTGTTGAGGGCGCCCACAACACTATAGGTCAAATGTTGGTGCCCACAATACCTCTTGGGTTCTGACATGCCTGCAAGGTTGCAGGGCACCCTTCTGACATGTCTTGTCGATACTGTGGGTGTATAAGGTATGGTCCTTAGTATTACGGTTGACTTGAGTGTCCTGCTTTACTTGCTCCACCCGTTACTTGGTCCTCACTGAGTGGGCACCCCCGGTTAGTTGGTCCTAGTCGGCTCTGACTACGCCAGTTGGAGAGGAGCTATAAGCAGAGGTTAACGGCATCCCCGGTCGGAGACGTGGGTTGGAGTTAGAAGTGGCATCATTCCTCCTTGGCAAGGCCTTACGGTTAGAGAGGCAGGCTAGAGTCAGAAGCAAGGTGTTCTGGTCAGAGAGGCAGGCCAGAGTTAGAAGCGAGGCCTTCCGGTTGGAGAGGCGGGCTGAAGTCAGAAGCGAGGCCTTCTGGTTGGAGAGGCGGGCTAGAGTCAGAGGTGAGCAAGCACCGCTCCTCCTTGGCCAAGCCTTTCGGTCAGAGACTAGATCGCCCTTTTGGCCTATTGTTAGGTTTTTGGGCCGGCCCGGGAGTTGCACGTCATTTGAAACATCATCTGCTAGGCCGAGCCTTTGTTTGGGAAGCCAGTCCATGAGGGACCCTAGGTTTATGAACCCAACAATGGGGTTGTCCAGCCATTTTTGTGAAGAAGAAGGATGGCACTCTTCGGATGTGTGTGGATGACCGCCCTCTCAATACAGTAACCATTAACAACAAGTATCCTTTACCCCGCATAGATACTTTGTTCGATCAACTAGCTGGTGCCAAGGTGTTCTCCAAGATTGACCTTCATTTAGGCTATCATCAAATCAAGATTAGACCACAAGATATACCATTATACCATAAGATATACCAAAGATAGCTTTTTCTACTATGTATGGGCTGTATGAATACCTAGTCATGTCTTTTGGTCTCACCAATGCTCCTGCATTCTTCATGTATCCGATGAATTCAGTCTTTATGCCGAAGCTAGATAAGTTTGTTGTGGTATTCATTGATGATATCCTAATATATTCCAAGGACAAGGAAGAGCATGCCCAACACCTTCGGATAGTACTAGCTCAATTGAGGGAACATGAGTTGTATGCTAAATTCAGCAAGTGTGAATTCTGGTTAGATCGAGTGCAGTTTTTAGGGCATGTTTTGACACCTGATGGTATCTCTATTGACCCCAGCAAGGTGCAAGATGTGCTAAATTGGAAGTCTCTCAAGTCAGTGCACTAGATTCATTAGTTCCTTGGTCTAGCTGGGTACTATTGGTGTTTCATCCTAGATTTCTCTAAGATAGCTCAGCCGATGACCAAGCTGCTCCAAAAAGAAGCCAAATTTGATTAGAGCCTAGCCTATGAAGAAGCCTTCCAAGCTTTGAAGAAATTTCTGACCACTGCTCCTGTCTTGGCCCTACCAGATATTGATAGACCTTTTGATGTATATTGTAATGCCTCGAAGATGGGATTGGGATGTGTGCTTTTGCAGGATGGGCACGTGATAGCTTATGCTTCACGCCAACTAAAAAAGCACGAAGTGAATTACCCCACTCATGATTTAGAGTTGGCTACTGTGGTCCATGCTCTAAAAATTTGGAGGCATTATTTGTTGGGCAATAAAGTACACATCTTTACAGACCACAAGAGCCTCAAGTATATTTTTACTCAGTCCGAGTTAAATATGAGGCAAAGTAGATGGTTGGAATCGATCAAGGATTATAATTTGGTGGTACAGTATCACCTCGAAAAGGCCAATGTGGTAGCTGATGCCTTAAGCCAAAAGTCATATCAGGTTGAAGAAACACCTTTGTCTCTCAACCATGCAGATGTGCTGGCTCACATTGCCTTGGTCTCAGAATTGCTGGAGCAGATTATTATGGAGCAAAGGCAAGACCCTTTAGAAATTCCTCACATCAAAAAATTGATTGTCGAAGGGCATGGTCCTTAGTTTAGTATTGATGAGCAAGGTGTAGTGAGGTACAAGGATAGATGGGTGGTTCCATCAAATGAGGAGCTAAGAAGGAAGATTTTGAATGAAACCCACCATTCCAAGTTGTCTATCCATCCTGGTAGTAACAAGATGTACCATGATTTACGCCACTCGTATTGGTGGTCCAACATGAAGCAGGGCATCACCCAATACGTCATGGAGTGCGACACTTGTGGGAGAGTTAAAGCAGATCATATGCGTACCTTGGGATATTTGCAGCCCTTGCCCATTCCTGTTTGGAAATGAAAAGATATTTCCATGGATTTCATTATGGGTTTACCCCGCACATCCAAGGGTTATGACTCTATTTGGGTCATTGTGGACCATCTCACTAAGTTTGCTCATTTCCTTCCGGTGGACACTAGATATACAACCAAGAAGTATGCTCAGATATATTTTGATCAGATCGTGACCCTGCATCGAACTCCCCTTACTATCATCTCTGATAGAGGGTCAGTTTTTGTCTCTTGTTTCTGGGAGCAACTGCAGCAATGTCTTGGTACTCGTCTCCTCAGAAGCTCAGCATATCATCCGCAAACTGACGGACAAACTGAAAGGGTGAACCAGGTGCTCAAGGATATGTTGAGAGCTTGTGCCATTTCTTTCCCTGAGAAGTGGGATGAATGCCTAAAGTTAGCCGAGTTTTCTTATAACAATAGCTATCAAGAGAGCATTCGTATGGCACCATTTGAAGCTCTGAATGGAAAGAAATGTAGGACACCACTTAACTGGGTTGAAGTGGGAGACCATGGATATTTTGGGCCCGATTTCATCAAAGAAGCTCGAGAGCAAGTCAGCATTATTCAGAGTCATTTGAAGGCAGCTCAGAGCCGATAGAAAGGTTATATGGACAAGCAAAGAAGGCCCTTGCAGTTTGTAGTTGGGGATTATGTGTACCTCAAGGTATCTTTTATGAGAGGGGTGCATCGATTTGGTGTCCATGGAAAGCTAGCTCCCCGATACGTGGGTCCTTACAAAATTTTGAAGCAATGTGGCCCAGTTGCTTATCATCTCTAGCTTCCCAATATTTTTATTGGCGGTACATGATGTGTTCCACGTATCTCAGTTGAAGAAATGCTTGTGGGTGTCTGATGAAGCTATGGAAATTAAAGGGCTTCCCCTCCAACCTGACTTGAACTATATTGATCATCCTGTCAAGATATTGGATGAATAGGAAAGAGTGACAAGGAACAATGTGGTGAAGTTCTACAAAGTGCAGTGGCAAAACCAGTTAGAGGATGAAGCCACATGGGAACAAGAGAGCTATATGTTGAAGCGTTACCCCCACCTTCTCTCTAGTTCCGACAGGTAGCTATTTACTTTGAAATGTAATTCTTATCCCTTTTCCCACACTAGACACATGAAATCTCGGGTTGAGATTTTATTTTAGAGGGGTAGATTTGTAACACCCTCGGTGTTACACTGCACAGTCTTTTGCTAAAACACTGCATGAGCATCATATTTATGTGTAAATGTGTGTAATATAGGGTGTAAAGCAATGTACGTAACTTGAAACGATCATCAGAAATGTGAAACAAATGTTATATTTCATATCGCGTTATATCACTTAGGGTTCTAAATGAAATTTTATTGAACGAGAATGTTGTAGAACGTATAGACAAAACTTTAATAAAGTTTGTAGTACAAACTTCATAGGTGATGATGAAATACCTATGATCATGAAAGGAATTCACTAGCTAGCGCATCGAATAGCTTGGAAATCAAATTCAACGCAAATCCGATCGAGACTTGGTCAAATTTCCTAAGTCAAAAAATGCTTTGACGAAGCTAAGTTTGACAATTTTTGTAGGAGATTTGAGTTAAGTAGTGACAAGATGTTTTACCTTAGTTTGGTAGACCTATGTGTCCTCTTGATCATCATGAAGTGGGTTTACGTCGAGAGACAACCGTGGGGTAGGATTAGAGGCTTTAAAATTCGCTCTCAGCATGTTCTCGGTGGGTTTGCAGGCAGTGCGCGGTTACCACACGTGGCCCTAGCGTCGCCATGCTGGCCTTACTGCATTGGCCAGCCATGGCTACCCTGGCTGGGCTGGCCGCTGTGCCTGTCTCCGGCTACTGCCCCTCCTTGGCCACCACCGCGCTATTGTCCCTTCTCCCTCTTACACTGTGACCCCACCTAGTTGCCGCCGTCATCCCGGTAGGGTGCTGCTTGCCCGAGGCCGAGTCACCTCTCCCATGTGCACCTGTCCGCCATTGCCTGAGTCCTACAGAGGTAGCACGGTGCCACTCAGCCGGGTCTCTGTGGCTTGCGTCATGTTGTCGTTGCCGCTGCTGCGCGTGCCCGTTGCACCATCACATGGCCCTACCCACGCCGTCGTCTCACACATGAATGGCACTGCGTGTTGCCGTACTTGGCCTACTATGGCCGGCACATGGCCCTTGCCTATGTTGTCGCCTGGCCCCAATGTGACGCTACGCTTGGCCTGATTCCTTTATTGCGCATTGGCGTGTGGTGGTGCCGTGCGGGTCGAGCTCTACCTAGCTCCCTCTTCCGTCACCTCTGTTTGGCGAGCTAGTTCATAGCACCTAGTCTTTCTCATGGTAAATGCTAGAGCCAGTCGAGAGTTGGGAAGTCTAATTTAACACCAAGCCCATCTGCTGCCACGGTCGGGCTCTGTCGGGTGCCAATTTGGGATTTCCCCCATCACCGGCCACCATAAGACCGAGCCGAGTCGTCCATCTGATTGGCCTTGCATAGTCCACCTCCGTCCAATTAACCGTGAACCCAACTAGCTCTGGTAGTCAGTTCATGATTGGAGTCATCTCAATGAACCGTCATCCTCCAGTGAGGTACTACGGAGCATTTTCCCATGGTGGTCCACCATGGCCGTCGAGGTGGGTGCTCAGCCAGGGCATCGTTCCTTGCCCCTTTGTCTCAATTGAGTGGTGCATTTGCGTCTCCTTGACTTGGTTGCCCCTCCTATGTAATAGTGTCACTAGGGGTGTAGCGAGTCACCTAGAACACCGTCGTCGCGCTTGCCGTGAACTAGAGCAACCCTGCGCTCGTGGCTAATCACCTTTCTATGCCTCGCGACTTCATCTAGGCCGTCCTACATGACTTTGGTGAGGCCCTCCTGCTCCTAGGGTAGATGGTTGAGTCGGTTAGGGCCGAGGCTCACCGGAGCATGTGGCCGCCACCGGCAGACATAGTGTAGTTGCTGTGTCCATGGTCGGCTTGTTTAGAAGTAGAACAGGTATGTCTAGGACCTCTAGAATATTATCAGGACTCTAGGCATAGAGTCTAGGTAGTGATGGTAGCACTGGGCTAGATGTTTTTGCCGGCGTCAGTGTCACCATGGCCAAACTCCATCGTGGTGCATGGCCACGCCTCTATGCGGCACTAATTGTGGTGTTTTGTACCTCTATCGACTGCGCTTGCGATTAAGAGTGCCACGGTGGTGAGGTTTGCTGTCGAGGAGGTCTATGTTCGCCGGTCTTTGGCCGGAGAGGCAGCGACCTCTGTTAAGTTCTAGCTAGGGACCTTGAAAAAAGGGAATTTGAGTAAGAGCAGGGTGCTAGATGCAAAGGCCATGACTCAGTTAAATTGTGTTGAGTTAGCTTCGTGAATATGATAGAGAACGGGGGCTCTTTGGCTAAAGAGCCAGCTCACGCGCGGGTTTCGTCGCACGCCGTGTGCGTGGGCCGCGCCGGTGGCTCGCGTTTGTGCACGTTGCGTGAGCATGGGCTGAGCCGCGTGGGCCACGCCGGTGTGCTGCGCATGCACGGGAGTGGGCGACGCCGCTCGCTCACGGGCCACGCTGTGGAATTCGGTTTCTCATTTTCCAGTGAATTAGTAAAGATTTATTCAATTTAGTTTTGAGCTAAACTTTGAAAAATTATAGTAAATTCTATAGATGTCCAAAAATAGTGAAACAAAAATTGTTAGGTTCACAAAAATGCTATCTATCTGTTGGTGTAGTTAGTTTACAGTTAGCTATGATAATGGTAGATTCATAAATTCAATTTAGAAAGCTTAGTATTAGTGAGCTTAATATTTGTAGGAATTTTTGTGGCAAATCAGTGATAACTTTAGCCATGAAATTTTTACAGTAGGCTCATTAGATTATTATGTGTTCACTGTAATTTCTATAGCACTAGAGTAGGATGATAAATAGAATAGCTAGTACTCTTTGTTTTATCATATATAGAGTAAATCAATGTTAAGAATAGGGATTCCTTTAGTCGCTAAGTTAAGACATGAAATGTCTCATACCTGGTTAGTGGGAATGATAGAGGACGTAGCGTCTTAGTCGGTCGAGCTAGTTTAGTAGCTTGACAGACGTATTTTTATTTTAAGAGTTGTTGTTGCCGTATTACTAAGTGTTGCATCATCATTTCATGCATGTAGATCACGAGTTGGTAGAGTTCATGCCTACGAACGAACAGGACTACGAGGAGATTATTGAGGAGTACGAGGAGGAGGTTCTCGTATAGGAGGGAGCCCTGGTGCCATTCGTTGCTGACTTTGTTGACACACCATCTGCCCAAGGCAAGCCCCGATGCATAACCCTTATTTTGAAAGATCACTGAATATATATATGATGTGCATTTACGTACAAGCATTTTATGGAACCTACATGCATAGATATATCTACCTATGAGTCCTACTAGTATAGGTCGAGTAGCTGCTATGATCAGGAGTTCGGTAGCGTGAGTAACCTATCGTTACTCACAATAGGTGATAATTATTATCACTCATGATAAAATGGTGGAAAGGAAAATGATGACCAGGCAGGGATATGGTTTAGGTATTGGTGGGTGTAAGAGGTTGTGTCCTGTGGCCAATAGGGCATAGCTTGGTTATACTTTTTCCCTATCTATATTGGTTAAGGACCGGCCGTTGCACTGGACGCTAGGCAAGTCATAGACTTATTATCCCGAGCACATACTTAGGTATGGGCGCAGGAAAGACTTGTTGCTCTCTTGTCATGGGTTCCGACTCTTTCTGGACCGACTGATTGGAGGCGGAGATGGTGGAGGTCTAAGCACCACACTGAGTCTGGGACTCAGGAGCAGGGGCTTGGAGTCCAAGTTTGGACGGGGACCTGGACCCCGTGACAGGAGAGTGGTGGGTTGGTCCTGCTTGTGCCTGGGGTACAAGCGGGGCGTGTGTTTTTTGGGTACCCAACTGGGCACATTAATTCGTGAATCGCCGGGCAATCCGGTACGGCTTGTCTAAACTATGGCATCATAGTAAGAACTGAAGGATGAAAGGTGATGAAATTAAACTATTTGGTCCACCCTTGCTTTAAAATAGAACATGTGCTTACATAGAATGGCTAGATAATAAATTAATCATGACTGCTAATATTAACTTACATAAGGATTCACTATTAGTATTGCTTTCTACAAAAAGGAAACCAGCAAACCATAAAGCTTATCATATTCCTTGGAGTCAGAAAATTATTCCCACTAGTCGGATAAGTCTTGTGAGTACATTGTGTACTCAGGGTTTATTTACCCCTGTTGCAGGTACTGCTTGAGACGTAGCTGTTGTGTGAAGGATTCTTCTGGTGGGCACAGACGGATCCTTGCTTATTATCGATAGATGTTTACTTGATGTTTATTTTCATTCCGCTGTTTAATATTCCGCACTGTGACATTGGTAATATAATAATATAATTTTTAAGAACCCTGGATGTATGAAATGGACTAAGTTTGTAACTCGTTCCCATTATTGGATCCTTGGGGAAATGGACTCTTTGGGCTCTCTCTTGGGGTGTGCCCGATGGAACCCGCTCGTTGTAGCTTGCTTTTGGGGTGCTTAGTGTCTGGTGAAAGATGAGCGCCTCCGTAAGTGCGTTATTTCAGGTGCAATTATGTACTCTAATGTTGTATGGCAATGTAATCAGTTGAAAATTCGATGTCTGTGATAGCTAAGATATCCGGGGACTATCACAGAGGGACAAATGAGTCAAAATTTATATTTTAGAAATTTTGGTTCATTTCAATGTTGAATTTGAATTCCCAATGGCATGCAATAATCATTGAAAGCATGAGATGTGAATTTAGCAACATTCTCCATTCGGATACATCGAATCCAATAGTTACAATAATGTGTCTTCAATTAATAAGTTCGAACATTATTTTCGAGAAGGCATGGTTCTGTGTCGACAAAATGCACACGTGAGACCATCTAGTAGATGTGTCTATCAAAATCATGAAATACGTGAATGGCTCAGACAATGGTTGAATTGGACCACAAATATCACCTTGAATTCTTTCAAGGAATTTGAGTGGTTCAACCTACGATGGTCTTAAATACAATTTCCCAATTGCACAAGCAATGCAACAAAATGCTTAGATAGTGGAATTTTTTCATTTTCTATAGCATGGCTAAAGGAATTGCCAATAATTTTTCCTCATCCTCTCCACTCCAGGGTGCCAAAGTCGATCATGACAAGTTTGGAATGCATCAACACCTTGAAAAATTATCTTATAAGTAACATACTCTATGGGCTTAATGTATGCATAATACAATCTAGACTCGAGTAAGGGAATTTTTTCACAAACTTGTTTGTAAACATCCAGTAAGCTTAGTAGAGAGAAGAATTTTCTCTTTATTTTCCTTATGTGTTGGCACATGAAAGCAATTCTTACTGATATCTCTATTACTTAACTGGGTACAAGTTGAATCCAAGAGACAACAAGGCATCCTCTATGTTACCTGTGTACCCATAGGAAGTGACTCAACCTGAGCCAACAATTATCAATGCATCACGTCCAACAATGATCATAACATTTTCTTCTTGTTTTTAATAGCCGGGATATTTCATCTCTCTAAGTATAAAGTTTGTGGTACAATTGTCTATGAGACATAATTCCTCCATTAGATTGACATCAAAAGACATCTTGCAACGGCGCCGACGAACTCGTCTCTAGCAAGACTGCTTTAGGCTCCACACTTCACTTGGTGCAAACTCTCTGTCCAATGCAGAGCGACGTGCACGATAATGTGTTAGGATGTAGGCAAATGGAGAAAAGAGAGATGATGAAAAGAATCTCTGTCTCGGTTATAAACAGTGTGTACATGTATATACAAGTGCCGTGAGGACTGTTTTCACATCAATGAGAGAGCCGCACGGATGCTCTCTTTGCCTCTATAGGAACTGTCATTAGTGGCTGCTAATGAGAATTACTTCCCTAATTAATGATTAAAAGAACTCTCAACAATTCCATGGGAATTCCGGTGGTCCAATATCACGTGAAAAGAAATTCATTTTCCCATGTTAGAGATATATATTTTCTCGTGCTTGAAGTTGATATATTTGTGTATAAAATAGCGATTTAATCATATACTTTCTTTGTTTCAAATTATAAGTCGCTTTCATTTTTTCTAAATATATAATTTTTTATAATATATTATGTTATGTCTAGATACAGAATAAATGTAACATGCTTAAAAAACCAAAAGGATCTACTCCCTCTACCCCGAAAAAAGATCGTTTTACCGTTTGAATCGTGTCCCGTAGAAAATGCCGCTATAGCATAGTGAAAGCCCTAGTTTGGTTTTGAATAATTGATGAAACCTAGGACTAACTTTTGATCTAAGTATGTGAATTAGATAAGGTAGATGATGGGCATGGTGAAGATAATGGCCACAAAAAGATGGATCAAGTGCTTCACATTTGGAAAAGAAGAAAGAGAAAAACAAAAATGGGCTCAAGGCAAAGGTATAATAATAGGAGCCATTTTGGTTTGCACTCGAGACACCATAGATGTAACAGAACCGACCAAATCATAAGAACGTAAGTACAAAAACAATCACCGAAGCGATCAAATTCCTGTACTTAAGCTCCCATAATCCCGGTAGTCCGAAAATCACGAAGGATTTCAACCAACTCTCGACATACAAACCAAGATCGTAGTGATTCAACACAACACATCATTCGTTACAACATTTCACAAGTAGCATTCGAATTACATCCATCAGAGTTCAAATAACATAATACAAACCAAGTTTGAGTGTGCGGAAGCAACATAGTTTAGTACAAAGCATCATAGTTTTCAAATACATTGCCAAGTCTGAGTCATGTCCCACAAAAGCATTATCAGGTATGAGAACTAGTAGAGACCGCGCCCAACGGTCTAGTCTTCATCCCCAGCTAGGAGAAGGCAGTACTTGCAGCAACCAAAGTAGAACTGGTCATCTACAACAGGTGGGAGATAAACCCTGAGTACGAAAAGGTACTCAGCTAGACTTACCCATCAAAACCAGAAATAAAAGACACCAAGGGTCATGCAAGGCTTTTCAGGTGGGCTAGCTTGACACAGTTGCATAAAAGAGCTTATGATTATAGTAACCAATTTAAACTTAGCATCAAGCTTATCATTATTTACCTGTCCACTAGATTAGCACCTGTACTAGAGCACTCACTTATTAGGAGCAAACAATATTAACCATAGCCGGTATAATAAGGCTATCATCATCATATCATCATTTCCGAACCATTATGTTATTTAGTGTATCTACTTTGGAGATAATCCCGTCAAGTTCTCACTAACCGGGAGAGACGGCGACTCGAATCGAATTACAACTCAGCTGAGGGGGTATTCCTAACTCTCACCCTGGCATACTTTGCAAGGGTAGCCATGGGTCACCTTTGGGACAACTCAGGAACCAAATTTGTGGGTTCGATCAGCGCCAGCACTCTCAGGGATTATCCTTCTGCCAGGATGATCAGGACTTTTAAATCACCTGCCCTTGGACTCACTCCTACGACTCCCTTCCGAGGCGCACTTTATACTTATCGACTCCCGGCCTAAGGTGAGCTACTCGGCTTCGTGGTCGGTCTCTAGACCCGGCCAACTAAGAGAGAGGCATGCGTTCAACATGAACAGGAAAGACTCCAAGATTCAGTCCTTAATCGACACAGACGGAGTCACTGCAAACCGGCAAGCCTCCGCCCGGTCTCCATTTCAAATTAAGACTGGTTCTTTTCCACGATAGCAAATATAGCCAACCATGCCATATGTATCTTCCTATATCTCGCAGGTGATAGGAAATCACCTGACTTCTACCGCATTTAAGTAGGGCTAAGCACTACATGAGCCTGAGCTACATAGGATTCAGGGTATCAATATCTGGATAAGGATCGGATAACCAATGCGGCAAGTGTTTGCATCCAACACCTAAACTTAATGTAACAATATATATGTAACAATAATACTGTAACTACATTTCAGAAATTAGGAGGCTTAATATGCTCCGGGGCTTGCCTTTCACAAAGTTGCAAGGACGGTGATCCGGGCACTCAACGGCGACCTTGTCTGGCACTTCTCCTGAAGGCTGCACCTCCTGAACCTCCGGTGTCGGCTGCTGCTGCTCGCTCGGTTCCTTGAATTCCAGTAGTGTTACTCCCTCCGGTACACCTATTGCATGCCGATGCACGAGATAAATATCATGGATGCATAAGGAATGACATGATCCTCATGATGAATGAATCACAGTAAATGTTTAACGAAAACATCACTGGACACCCGTTTACCGAGTAAAATAGCTCTATTCAAATCACTTTAAGCATGTATCTAACTTAACTTAAAGAACAAGATCAACTTACCTAACTTGCATAACCTAAGATAAAGATGCTCATCTTCAGTTAAAGGCCTAACACCTAGGAACATTACCACAAACTTAGAAATAGTAAAGGCATACATAAATTAACATTTAAAGTTTCATATGCACACAAGTAGTCCCTTAATTCAATCACAACCAAAGTTCTACAATTTCAAATGACTTGCATGAGGACATTATGGAAAGCTTATGAAATTCTCTACAAATAAATTGTAAACAACAAAGCATGATTCTTACGTTAACCAAATCAATTTCCAGTAAACCTAGAATCTGTCCAGAAATGACACGGTTACTAACTTAATTATTTAATGATGATGCAAAAGCATAATTTGACCAAACCAAGTTTACCAACTTGTTGCACATACCAGAGGAACACTAGAAGTATAGTGCCAACTTCTAAATAAATTATTTAATATCCTTTTCAAATTTATTTAGTTAATTAGGTGATTAAAGCAATATATAGTAAAACTATTCATAAAAATCTACAAAAATTACAGTAGCTATCTCATGCTTCACATAGACTACCATAAAAATTTCAAAGCCATTGGGCAAGCAGAACTTGCTGTACCCAAAATAACAGGTGGCATGTCTATTTTTAGCATAATTAGGAAACCCTATTGAAAAGTGTCAAGCAACAGATTTCTTATTTTTCCTAGTATCATTCTAGCATAAGAATAGCACCCACCAATTTTTACCCTGACAAGATCTATAGAAAAATTATGAAAATTCACTCAAGATCCGCTTATGCAAACAAGATAATTTTCTATCTCTTACATACAGTGTCCAAAATTTATGAAAATTTAACTACAAGCTATTCATGATATGAGCAGTACCCCATAAAAATTTCATGCCATTTGGAGCTACCTAGAAAAAAGATATAATTACCCCTATTTCTTGCATGATTAAAAGAGATAAATAGAAACTCCCATTTTCATAACAGAACATGGCATGGATTATATTTTTAGTAGAAACTAGACATTATCATGAACTCAACAAAATTAGAACCACATCATTTGGATCTACCATCTAAGAGCTACATATTTTTGAATATCTACACAAATCTGTGAAATAAATAAAACAAAACCAAAACAAGAAAACCTATTCAACTACTGGTGGGCCAGCCCGAAGAAACGATGGCTCGCGAAGCAAGCGCTGCCGTGGCCTAGAAGCGGCGCGGCCCAGCCAGGCTCCCGCCTGAGCCTCAGCGGCTGACAGCCGGGACCCGCGCAACAGAGAAACAAGCAGGGGAGGAGAAGGAGACGATGGCGTAGCTCGTCGCCGGTGGCTCCTCCGGCGAGGTCAGCGGTGCTACGGCGGTCAACTCACTCGTGCGCATTTATTGGTGCCCTCAATTGAAGCTAGTACTATGGCTACAGGGGTTGGCGATGAGCAATGGCGGCGCACGGCCACGGCAGGGCCGGCTCCGGCGAGACTACGACACTACGACTCGAATGTGCGACCCTACGAGCATCAGTGGCATGCACTGAACCTAGCGCAAGGCAGAGGAGGGATGGCAAGGGCATGAGGACAGCTGGCCGCGTGGAGTGCCAACTCCGGCGAGGTCAGCCATGGCGGCGGTGGAAGAAAACGACGCATTCATCCTTACAGAGACTCGATTGACCCGATTGCACGGTGGAGGTGGTAGAGGGGATCACTGCGAAGCCACAGACGAGCTAGGCAACGCGTTTTCACAGTGGCGAGCGCGCACGGTGATGGCGACGCTTGGTCGGAAACGGAGAAGCCGCTGTGGCTCGACGCTACGCGCTGTGGAGGCGAGAGAGAGGCAATGGAGCGGTGAGCGCGTTCGGGAAGGCGCTGGTCTTCTTCTGGAGCTCGGACGCGCGACGTGGAGGCTTTGGCAGCGCATGAGCACCATGTGGCAAACAGCTTCTGCATCGGTCAGCCATGGTGACACTGACCATTTTCTGAAACGTTTCGATTCAGTGTTTGACGACTATGACTGACAGCGCCATTTCATCGTGTCAACATGGCTAATCCAATGACCCTTTGCAAAAACTATGTACATGAAAATTGTAGGTCTACCATCCATCTACAATTTCTTTTCAAGGACCAACACCTAAATTGTCGTGGATCCGAAGTTACATGAAGCCAAAGTGGGCTTGATGCAACTGAAAATGTAGCTATGACTTAGAATATTTTCTAAGTGTGAAATCAGCATGAAATACTGACTTGTGGGCCATGTTTGAGCATGTTCTAGCCATTTTCATGAAATGATCATAAAACAACTTTTGTTCCTTAATAAATTAGCTACAACTTTGGTAAAGAGTGCACAGCCATGCAAGGTCTCTAAGTTGGTCTTTTGAATCAGTCAAACAGTGACACTCCAAGGGTCAATTCAAGTCAAACCTCCACTTGAGGGCATTTTGGTCATTTTGATCTACATGAACAATGTCCCAACAAGTAACCTAAGTGTAGTTAAGGTGTAATAGACCATAATCAACCACTTTACAAAATTGTTATACCAACTTCTAATGATCACATGTGATAAAGCAACTAAAACAAGTAATTCACTCATATGTTTCAATTCCATGTTTCACATGTTTCATGACCTTGTTGTTATTTTATATTTGTCATATTACTACCATGTTGCCATGTTTCAAGGTATGAGAAATTCATGTTGCATTCATATGTTGCACTACTACCATTCATAAGCAATCAAGTACGAAACAAACAGAATATGTGAATGTTGCATATGTAGGTTTCAGTGACAATGGCATGATGACATAGATGATGCATATGTTTATGAAATGACATGCAATTTAGTGGAAGCCAAACACCTAGGGTGTTACAATAGAGGGTGTGAGTGATTTAGGATCGATAGCCGTACTATAAAGAGGGGAATTCTCATGGTTGATATGGTTGTCAAGTGCCACTAGGTGATTGAATTCCATGCATATGCATTAGGACCTAGTGCGCTAATAATTAACCCTTGAAAATGCTTTGAAAATATGCTAACACACATGCACAAGTGGTGAGACACTTTGGTGTTGGCACATAGAAGCAAGGGTGTTGAGAAAAGAGTTATTTGTGCTGGTATCTCACTCAGGTTCGGGCAAGTGCAGACGTGAACGGACACGTCTAGTATTGGGACCGGAGGCGTCCGGTATTTGTCCCTGGCGTGATTAGCTAAGGCAGTGATGACCGGGCTCTGGCGAGCGTTCGGTCGGCGGTGATCTGACGCGTCCAGTCATGTTCTGGACCTCTCGGTGTGGATTTTCATCGTGACCGGACTCTTGTGTACGTCGAGTGACCTGACATTGAGTGTCGCGTCCGGTCAGAGGAAGCAAAACGCATGATGGTTTGGACCTAATGTAGGGGCGCATCCAGTCAGCTATACCAGACGCGTCCGGTCTCTCTAGGGCAGCTCTGGGAGCTCTCTGGAGTTGACCTGACGCTACCCTATGAGCGCCCGATCGTTTTTCTTCATCATCTCCGATCATCACTGACTGAGCGAACTGTGTTAGCCGTTGGGCACCAACAGCTATAACCTTTTGAACGAGACATGCGGCAACTTGGTTGTGACTGGACTCAGCGATCGGACATGTCCGGTCGCCACACCGGACGCGTCCGATCACCTCGCAGCAAACCTAGTGAAGAGGTATAACGGCTAGTTGAGTTGTTGGGGCTCTATAAAAGCATGGTGGTCGGCTCTTGCTCACCCTCTTGGCTCTCTAACTTGTTGATACACCTTGTGAGCATACTTCCATGCCTCCCACTCATCTAGCTTATGATTTGATCATCCAAAGTGAGATTGGAAGTGATCCAAGTGCATTTGCATTGTGTTTGAGCATCTAGTGGCACTTGGAATCATGTTGGCTGTGGGTCTTCTTGTTACTCTTGGTGGTTGCCACCACCCAGATGGCTTGGAGCAGCGGAGGAGCATTGATATGAGTTGGTGATTGTTCGTGGCCGTCTCTCGGTGATTGTGAGGGGTCTTATACCTTCCTCGGTGGACCGTAGAAAGGTAACTCTAGTAAATTGCTCGTGTCATTGAGTTACCTCACTCGTGGGTAGGTTCTTGCGGTGCCAAGTGTTGGCTAGGTGTGTGATACCTATTAGCTGCCAAACCATCAAGTGTTGGTCGACACAACGGGGACTAGCATGTTGGCAAGCACGTGAACCTCGGGACAAAAATCTTGTGTCATCTTGTGATTGGATTTCTCCCGGTGATTGATTGACATTCATATTGATTAGTTCATCACACTTGCCACAGTGATATAATCACCCTACTCTCTCTTGTATTGCTTTCTTTACATTCTTGCCTAGTGTCAAGCTCTTTAGTGTAGCTAGTTGTGAGAGCTTGTTAGTTTGGTTAGTGAGGCTCTTTAGTTAGCCTTTGAGAGCTCACTAGCTTAGCATGTAGCAACCTAGGCTTGTGTGTGAATTAGTTATCATAGCAACTAGAATTATTGGGTAGGTGGTTTGCAACCCTTGTAGAGCTAGAGCAAAATTGCATTTCGCCATTTAGCGTACTAACAAATTTCTCTAGTGATTTTGTAGAGTTTTTAATAGGCTATTCACCCCATCTAGCCATATTAGGACCTTTCGCATGGGTCCCACTGCCTTTACCCCAATCCAAGACAGCAGGCCTACCACACTCCCCACTCGGCACCCTTCCACCTAGTCTTTCTCGTCCTCACCACACCACTCGCCCCTTCATCTTACCCCTTCATCCCATTGGCGCCACCCCACCGACGCCTATCGTCACCACCTAGGAGGCAGTCCCCTCTTCTCATCTGTGCTCAGCACCGCTCCGGGGTGGAGCCCATCCTCCTCACCTTCCTCTGCTAGGCATAGGTGGCCCCTTCAACTACCTTTGTAGGGCCTATGCCGAGGCGGATCCGGTGCAAGTGGAGGTGGCCCGCCGTCGAGCGGCCCCTGAGCGCATGATGCATGGCGTCTAGCGCCGCCCTGTGAGCACATGAAGTGGACCGGCGTCGAGCGAAAGCGGAGCACATAGCCCAATGTCAGAGATGGAGTGGTCGGCGTAGAGGGAAATTAAAGTTGATGGAGCCGCCTCCATCGAGCAAGGAGGGGCCGAGGAACCAGAGCCGTCGGCTTTTGGATACGGGGAATAGAGGTGTGAAGGAAAGAGAATAGTAGGGGTATTCTAGACTTTTGTCTCTGGTATTGGTATGGGTGCCGAGTCCTAGAACGACTCTTAATCTAGGACTGAGGGAGTATAGCTTAGAACGAAGAGAGCAGTCAATATAAATGTCGAGAAATAAAATGACCCACAATATTTTGACCATGTGTTTAGGTCAGGCAAACATTTGAGATATACTATTCCCTGACTTGTCTCTTGACTCAATTATTGGCTTCATTCACTTCTCTGCAATTGGAGTGCTGATGGGAGGGCCATCAGATCGACATGCATCAGAATTCTTGTGTTCTTGATCTACAGTGTGTGCACTGATGAGAGTTAACACAACTGAACTAAGGCATTCAGATGGTCCACATCAGAAAGGTCTAAAGGAGTGGCTGAACTGAAATGCTGATCCAAGCAATGCATCGGTCTGGTCCATCTGTGTTCCTGTGGGTGCTCCTCTCTCTAAAAATTTTGGATGGCTACTTTGACCACCACCTATCTATATGTACCTTGAGATCAAAGTGATATACTACATATACTGTATAGTGCTAGGGGTCCCCCGTCCTTAGCTGCTACCATCTGAAAGTGGGCCTCATTACCAATGTGGGGTTAATGCTGTTGGCCCATAGGATCACCGGCTCAGGTGAGTTGACCACTCACCAGTCTTGTCGAGCACCCGCTAGTGTTGCTGAGCACCCACTAGCTAAGCCGACCATGAATAAGCATTGTTTGTCCCCACACACTATGGCTAGAGGTTGAAGAAGAGGAAGAACAGAGCATACACACATAGTATAAGACACCAGCATTGACCGAAGCCCTATATGGGAGATGGCAAATCTGAACTCTCTTTACTGAGTTATTATGGTAGTCTATTTATACAACTCTATCTATCTAGTCCTAGTACAGCTGCCCTACTGCAACAGTGACTAGATTACATACAAGGCTGACTCTGCGCCGACCTTTGCATGTGGCTACAGTGCTGCAGGTGAGCCGTGCAGCGTCTGCACTTGCAGCAGCTACAATATCACAGCAGGGGGCCTTTCGGCACCGCCTTCCCTTGCTGTGTTCACACAAGGTAGCAGTAGATTATCTAACAATCTTCCCCTAATCCTACTGCTAACCCTTGTACCCCCTCCATGCCAATTATCTCCTTTAGCTCCGTGAGTCGAAGATGTCCGAGTGGCTTGGTGAGAACGTCTGTGAGTTGCCGACCAGTTTCGACGAACTCGATGACGATCTGCCCTCCATCGACAGTCCCTGAGGAAATGGAACTTCACGTCGATGTGTTTGCTCCGGTCGTGCAGAACCAGATTCTTCGTGAGGGTGATGGCAGGCTGGTTGTCCACCATCAGTGCTAGTGGGTGAGCTTCCATGCCAGTCAGCTCACCTAACAGCCGACGCAGCCACACAACTTGGCACGCCACTGTGGCCGCCGCTACGTACTCTGCCTCGCATGTAGATAGTGCCACCACCTTCTATTTCAGCGACAACCATGAAATTGGAGTCGACCCGAGGAAGACGAGCACGCCAGAGGTGCTCCGTCATCCGTCGATGTCCCCCGCCATGTCTGCATCACTGGACATAGTGAGCTGCAGCCTATTCCTGCCAGTCTTTGGGAAGATGATCCCATGATCCACCGTCCTCTTGACATAGCGTAGTAGCTGCTTCACCATAGCCCAGTGATCCTCTCTAGGATCCTCCATGAAGCGACTGACGTATCCCACGGTGAACGCAATGTTCGGCCTCGTGTGGACTAGGTAGCGTAGACCGCCGATGATGCTCCGGTAGAGTGTTGCATCCACCTTCGCAGCGGTGCTGCCCTTCGTCAGCTTTAGCCGCTCCTCCATCGGAGTCACACATGGCTTGCACTCAACCATGCCGCTCTACTCCAATAGCTTGGAGGCATACGTGCTCTGACCGAGCATGAGTTCCTCCTTCCCCTGTCTCACCTCGATGCCGAGGTAGTAGGAGAGTGCGCCGATATTGCTCATTCAAAAACGAGCTGTCATCTCATGCTTGAAGCTATTGATATCCTCCATGCACGCGCCAGTGATGATCAAGTCATCCACATACACACCGACGACGAGCTCCTCCTTCCCCCATCGCCACGTGTAGAGCGCATGCTTGGTTTCGCACCTCTAAAACCCAAGCTCACCCAGCGTGGCATCAAGTTTGGCGTTCCATGCTCGTGGGGCCTGCCGTAGCCCGTAGAGCGCCTTACACAGTTGGAGCACCCTATGCTCCTCTACCTTGACAGCGAAACCTAGAGGTTGCCTGATGAAGACTGTCTCCACTAGTTCGCCGTTGAGAAAGGCCGATTTAACATCCAAGTGATGGACGCGCTAGTCCTTTGCTGCTACCAAAGCTAGTAGCAAACGGACCGACTCCATGCACACTACTGGCGTAAAGACCTCCTCGAAGTCTATGCCTTCACCCTGAACAAAGCCTCGGGTGATGAGGCGTTCCTTGTGCTTGACAATGGCACTGAGCTCGTCCCGTTTGACCTTGTACACCCACTTCAGGCTGATCGGACGCCATCCTAGAGGTGGATCGATGAGCTGCCAAGTCTTGTTTTCCTCAATCGCCTTCATCTCCTCCAGCATCGCCCATCGCAAGTTTCCATCGCGCTCGGCCAGCGCGAACGTGGGTGGATCCTCAGCACTGATGAGTAGCAGCTCTACGTCATTAAGCAGCCTACCAGCCAGGCCTAAGAACCCTATGCCACCGACGATGTTGTCCAGCCTATGGAACCGCACCTGCTCACCTTCGTGGTAGGCGTCCATGAACTCAGTGATGTCACTTGGAGGTGAGGCAAACTCGATCGTCATCGATGGAGTTCCCTGTTCTACCGAAGTGCTCGACATAGCACCTTGTGTGCTTGGCACCCTGGTTGCAGTGCTTGGCACTACTTCTGGACAGCTCGTCATTACTCCTGTAGTGTTTGGCCATACTGTAGGAGTGCTCAGCCTCAGTCTTGGAGTGGTCGGCACCACTGCAAGACATCTTGGCTCCGCCATGGGAGTGCTCGGCACCCGTCCTATAGTGGTCACCACCACTGCAGAACCTCCTGGCACCACTCTTAGCGTGCTCGGCATCCCTCTAGGAGTGCTGGCATCCCTCCCGAAGTGCTCAGTATTGCCCCAGGAGTGCTCGGCTCTACCGCTGAAGTGCTCGGCACCCCTCCCAGAGTGATCGGCACCTCTTCCCCAACGTCTCCACCACCGTGGATGACCAGATGCTCGACAATGAAGGTGTTGGTGAAGCTGCCAGCTTCCCCGTGCTCGGACTGCTCCAATCCCAAGCCGCCTTCTCATCGAACACGACGTCGTGTAAGACAAGCACCTTGTCTCCGCGTGGGTCATAGAGCTGGTACGCCTTGGTACCCTCCACATAGCCTAGGAACACCATCGGTGTGCTCCTGTCCTCCAGCTTGGTGAGGTTCGACTTCGTCTTCCTAACGTGGCCGATGCAGCAGAATGTCCGGAGGAAGGACACGCTTGGCTTGCGCCCATATCAAGCTTCGAACAGCGTCTTGCCCGTCAGGGCCTTGGTTAGAGAGCGGTTGAGGATGAACACTGCTGTGGTCACCGCCTCACCCTAGAACCTTGTTGGCATGCCTTTGGCCTTCATCATGGATCGAGCCATGCCGACCACTGTCTGGTTCCGCCTCTCCACCATGCCATTCTGTTGTGGCAAGTAAGGCGCGGTGTAGTGTCGCCCCACACCCTGATCCGCGCAGTACGCAGTGAACTCCACCGAAGTGAATTTGCCGCTGTGATCAGTCCTCAGCACGCGGAGCTTCTTGCCGCTCTTGGCCTCCGCGCGCATCTTGAACTTCTTGATCGTCGTCGCCGCTTTGTCCTTGCTCGTCAGGAGTTGCAGCCACATGTAGCGACTGCAATCATCCACGAGTAGGAGGAAGTACCGCCGACCACCGTTTGTAGCAGGCATGATCGGCCTGCAGAGGTCGCCGTGGACGAGCTCGAGAGCGTCCTTCGCACGATACTTGGCCACCTTTGGAAATGGTAGCCTTCTCTGCTTCCCGGCCAGGCAGCTGTCACACAGCTTGCCTCAATGCTTGATGTGGGGTAGCCCTCGGACCATCTTCTCTAGCCGATCAAGCGCGTCGAGGCTGAGATGTCCGAACCGGGCATGCCATATCTTGCCGCCAGGCACACCGGCTGCTCTACCTTCAGGTCAAGCAGGTACAACCGGTTTTGGGACCTCTTCACCTTAGCGAGAAGTCGCTACTCCTGGTCCCTGATCCTAAGGACTCCGTCCTTGTTCAGTACCTCGCTACCACGCTCATCTAGCTTACCAATGCTGATGATGCTGGAACGCAACTGGGGGATGTAATATACATCCATTAGCGCATGGTGCTCCCCGTTCTGGCACCTAAAGATGATGGTGCCATGCCCTTGGATTGCCACACTTGAGCCGTCACCAAACTTCACCGTACCGGTAACATCGTCGTCGAGCTTGGAGAAGGATAGCCTCCAACGCTGACATGTCATCTTCCTCATTGTTGGTGCCCTTGTCAACAACATTCCAGAGCCATCAGGCTCTGAGCTTGATCTTCATGGTCACCGACCACTCTCCATAGTTGGTGCAAGTCAGCGTCGGCCAACTGGTGCCGCTGACCTCCCGCACTATGCGGACAACGACCTCCGGTCGTGGCTGGGCAGCCACAGCAGTGCCACTACTATGGTCCACTTTCGAACCGCCCGTCATCGTCAACGGTTAGTCTGACGACGGCGCTTATACGGCTCCGATACCACTTGTTGGCTCATAGGATCACCGGCTCAGGTGAGTTGACCACTCACCAGTCTTGCCGAGCACCCGCTAGTATTGCTGAGCAACAACTAGCTAAGCCGACCACAAACAAGCGTTGTCCGTCCCCACACACTATGGCTAGAGGTTGAAGAAGAGGGAGAACAGAACATACACACACAGTACAAGACACCAGCGTTGGCTGAAGCCCTGTATGGGAGATGGCAAATCTGAACTCTCTTTACTGAGTTGTCATGGTAGTCTATTTATACAACTCTATCTATCTAGTCTTAGTACAGCTGTCCTGCTGTAACAGTGACTAGATAACATACAGGGCTGACTCTGCGTCGGCCTCTATATGTGGCTACAGTGCTACAGGTGAGCCATGTGGCGCCTGCACCTGCATCGGCTACAGTATCACAGCAGGGGGCCTTTCGGCGCCGCCTTCCCTTGCTATGTTCACACAAGGTAGCAGTAGATTATCTAACAATCGCATGATATTACACTATTTCCTGAGTATTTTGATTTTTTTTTAAAAAAAAGCCCCGAGAGTTATCCTTTTTAACGAATGGCTGAGGGTTTTATAGCCCTCTAATTCCCCGAGGAGGAAACAAATAAGCAGCCAAGAACCCCGACCAACAATTTCGAAAGAAAAAAAAGACCACTTATTAAGAAATAACTCTCAGGAATTAGTAGTCTCAAGCTTTGCCATTAGAGCATTCTGAAATCTAAAATGCCCTGTTTTGCTTCTAACTGGGCATGTCCACAGAAACAAATGAAAATTTAATATTTCTACCCATAAAAGGAATGCCAATACATTATTTTTTTTTGTTATATACGCAAGGAATTCTGCCACAGCTAGATGAACATTTTGGGTAAAATGTCTACGAACCACTGCACTATACCCTTGTATTCTCTCCGTTCTAAATTATAAGATATTTTGATTTTTCTAAATACATTGTGTTTTATTTTATATCTAGGCGTAATATATATCTAAATGCATAGCATAAGCTATGTATGTAAATAATAAAAAACCAAAACAGGGAATGCTATTTAGGACTTCTTCAAGTAGTATTGCATACATGTCTGCAACTAGTTGGTATATATTCAGTCATGGTAGCCCAAACCAATCAATTCATGCATGGTCCGTCAAGGTAAAGAGAAGAGAAGAGAAGAGAAGATGATTAGCATGAACTGCTGGTACCACCAACTTTGTGCTGTTCCTACTTACACCGTGACCCCCAAACCACATGCCCAAACAGTCAGTGGATGACCCATACGACACGGCCTTAACTCTCCTTTGATCTCAAGAGCAATGATGTCTTGAAGGGATATGATCACTCCATTCATGCCTCTGAAGCCTTTCATCTTTTGGTATCAATTCTCAATTCCCCTTGGAACTCACCCTCCTTGTTGTTAGGCTTTCGCCTTTTCCCTACCAAAATGGTGGAATTCTCCTAGTGTTTTTAAGTAGTAATAAATAAACACTATCATTAGTTATAGCACATGAGAATCCTTATTAGGAGACATTTGGTAGGAAAAGTTTATACTAAATTTTGAATGCTAAAACACTAGGAGAAGCCCACATCACTAGGAGAATTAGAAGATTCTGGTTGTGTTTGGGGGCTGATTGGTTGATAGCCAAAATTTGATTGCCAAAACTCAAGTTCACCAAAATTTTGGCTGCCATTTGGTGTATTACCAAAATTTATCAACATCTCATATTTGGCATGTTAAATCTATGCTAAATAATTTTGTCCAAGTTTTGACAATTTTTGCTTGTTAAATCTTTGTCATGGCAAATTTTGATAGCTAACCAAGCAGACCCTTGATCTTATGCTCTAACTCTCATTGGAGATCGCTCTCCTTGTGATGGCCAGCCTTTCACTGTCTTGTGGTCTGCATCTTACTATTACTATGTGTGCCTGTGTGCTTGATGATGGACAGTACTCTAGTTTAGTACAAATGGCTGAGAGCGTATTCTCCTCTTTCTTTTGTCTCTGCAGCAATCAAATTTCAACAACTTTTCCTTTGACAAGTTAGTTCAGGGAACAAATAGCAGCTTTTGTTTTACAAAAGAGGCCGGGTTATTATACCTGGTTCTGTACGCGTTCAAATGGTGCAAAATAGTCGCTAACTTTATTTCACTGTCAAAAGCAAGGCTTGCACTTGAAGTTCACCACATGTATGCTCACAGAGGAGGAGCTTGACACTGCATCTGCATCTTAGAAATATAATGATGAAACTAGAACAGAATGTGCAATCATGTCCTCTCCCTCAGTTTCAATGCCTGGATGCCAACCTATCACCTCGATGGACAATTACACTTGACAACCAGTTAAACAAAGTTATCGGCGGGCCCGGTGTCGCGCAGCAAGGCCATGCTTGACTCTTTGTTATCATCTGAGAAAAAGCAGCTAGCTTCTGCCAGTAACAGCCATTAGCCCTAATATAATGGTGACAACGGACAAGTGGTTATGGTACGAGTACCAGTGGTTATGCCAGTAACATCTTCAGCATGAAACGCAGGGCCCATCAGCTGGTTAACTAAGGCTGCACAACGATCAAAGTCTGTGCTAATAATTGGTGCTTGTGCATAGAAAGTGTGTGTGGATCAGGATGCAGTGACTTTGGATTAGTAGGAACCTAGCTAGGACGAGCCTTGGATTGGAAGGCGCAATCACAACCCAAGAAAGGGGACGGGATTTGAGCCCACTGACCAACCTTTGGAGGCAATTTGACAAACCCCCACTGATGTCTGATATAATGTTGTCACTGCTTTCAAAGAGGATTGATCCTTCGGGACTATCTGATTCCTGCTGGCCCAAAGTGGTTGCAAGTGGTAGATAATAAATCATATGAGGCCAAAAAAATACTCGGGTGAAGCCAAAACATAAATTAAATATTGCAGCCTCAAAATGAATTTGGAGCCATGCATATATATAACAACACAATCGTTTCTGGTGTGGTCATTTTACAGCTAGATTTCCTTCGTAATCGTTATAATGTATTGGGATATCTATAGATGTGATACGTTTAGAAAAATTTGTTATCCCGGCTTACCTTATCTCTAATATAATGGAGGCTACTTGTCCTTTAGGCAGTGTATATATCTCTAATATAATATGCCCATGAGACTTAACAATGGATCAACAATTCCACCAGTTCTATTTTCCTACATGGTATCATGAGTTTATGTTTAGATCCTATGCCACAAATTCTAAAGGTTTTGCTTCTACTCGTGCTCCTAGGGAGATCACCCACCAAGGTAGCGCAGCACATACCTAGGGCTCATGTCACCAATCACGTTGCTTGGTCACTGTAGAGAATTCTTTTCTGATCATTGATAGGGATTTTCTCTCACTGATTGATTGATTAGTGTTTATTTTATATTTCTGATCTAAAATCGAATTGTGTCACCCACCTCCCATTATATTCATTCACCTCTACTTTGAAGTCAGCATCGACAACACCAGTTTGGTCCTTGTATTATCTCGTGCGGCATGGCCAAGTTCGCGGACCTCCAGGGAATTCCCTCGACTGTTGTTGCCTCTTCATTTCATCCACACGTCTTCATCGTGTGTTTGTCTTTTGCGTCGTTTATCAGAGGGTGCCTTCACCATGACCTTGCGGTCATCATCTCTGATCTCGCATGAAACCGGTATGACCAATAGGCCTCCACCACAGCCTTGTGGTCGTCATCTTCGATCTTGTGCGCAACCGGTCTGATCAATAGTTTGTGTGCGCCTCCATAGGTTCCCATGAAGTTTGTCTGTGAGTATTGCATTTGTGTGCCTCCTCTCTGAGCAACAGGACATTGCTACTGCATTGCCTTGCTGCACCACTGCATCACCACAAGTGGTCTTCTTTGTTGTTGCATCTTCACCGAGTTGACTATGTCCTCAACTACATTGTTGCACGCATGGTGTGCATGGTCTTCGTCAAGCTATTTGCATTCTTTGCCTTAGAACCACTACCGCATTATTGGATCATTGGGCTTTCACCATATCATCTAGATCTACCTCCTCGCTTCATCCAACACAACCTCCTATCTGGCCTTTTGTTGTCTCCTACTCTCCTCCTATCTATTTCGTCTACCCCAACAATTGTGGGCTACATCATCATCTTCTACCCTCATCGTTCTATGCACTGCAATCATCATAGAGGCCTTCTTTGTTAGTCCTCAAACACAAACACATGGTTAGGGATCTCTCTCTCTCTAGTAGATCCGATATTGGCAGCACTAGTGTGTGCCTTCGTTCCCGACGTGTTTGCAAAGCATGGCAAACCTAGTTCACGCTTCATCCATGGTGGCTCGATTGTGTCGCCCTAGGCATCAACTTTCTCGCTCAATGACTACCTCAATGCGTTGCTATCTTTGTCTATGGCATCTTCTCCTATGTACCATCCTTGTCATGGTGCCTCCTCATGCGCTCATCGCTTCATATGTGGCTGTATTGACTTTGGCAACCTCGACAACTATATCGACCACAATATGCTACACACAACATCCTAAACCATGACTACCTGTCCTCACACTTGACTATCTCAACATCGGCACAAAGGACTACCGTCTTTCTTGAACAACCTCATTGGCTTCCATTCAGCCACAACATCCACGACGCATTGATCATTATGACGGTAGGAATTCATGTTAGCTCATCAAGTTACAACCTTCAACTTCTTTTCTCTAGTCTCACGGTCTACGTTGCTCCCACTGTGACTGCTGAAGGGTGTTAGAATATATTAGAATATCTCTAGGTATAGTTGATTAGGATCGTCATTTATAATCTCGACTTGCCTTATCTCTAATGGAGGCTAGTTGTCCTATATCTAATGTATTCATATATAATCCACCCTCATGGTTTAGTAATGAACCAATAATTCTACCAATTCTATTATATTCTCATGCATACAAGAACAAAGATGTGCAGGCTCTTGGTATCTCATGATTTCTGCATGTCCTTGAAATTACAATGCTTCAAACTTCAGATTACTCTTGTAAGGAGGATCAATTAGCAGTGGACAGCACACGGATTCTACCTAGGAACATCTGATTGAGTGTGATAGAGTTGGTGTGTTTGGGCTCTGCAGTACAGGAATCAAGATGACAACATGCTCGTGCACTAAAAGCTACAAATGGAGTGTTTTCTTCGTCTCATAAATAGATTCCAATAAGATAGTGAGGAGAGTAGATGTTGGTGGTGAAACACCTTGATTCTTAGCTCATTCTGTATCTTACAAGTTAGAAGCTGATGGTGATGGATTAGGTACACCTTGTTTTGATCAGTGTTTGTTATTTATTTGTGCACTGATCACACGACACGAGAATATCACATCATATTTGCATCAACTAGAAGCTGCGAACATTTTGTAACCTACTCATATGGTCAGACAGTATATGCTTTACGCTAGACAGTGGATATGGTACATCATGCGCTCTACTTTTACTGTTCACGGTAGTACATAGATGCTGCACAGTGGAAAATAAAGTAACACTACTACAGAAAATGAGCTTTAGTCCCGGTTGGGAACTGGCTCTACTGTCTCCCACCGCTGCGCCCTGTGAGATTCGAACCCAAGACCTCATGGACTGCCTCGCGCGTAGCTTACCACCCCACCTACACAACACATCTAACAATGGATGGGACGCTTTTCTTTTGAACTAACCCATCCGGGAACCTTTAGCCCCGGTTGGTGTTACCAACCGGGACTAAAGGGTCCTTTAGTCTAGGTTGGTGTTACCAACCGGGACTAAAGGGTCTACCTTTAGTTTGGGTTGGTGTTACCAACCGGGACTAAAAGGTGTTACCAACCGGGACTAAAAGTTGGAGGATTTTTAGTCCCGGTTTAGCCATTGGGCAGGGACCTTTAGTCTCGGTTGAAGACACCAACCGGGACTAAAGGCCTTCTAGTCCCGGGGACAAAAAATACCGAGGCTAATGCTAAATTGGGATATCGTTCTAAAGTCTGTTCTCTAGTAGTGTAAATCGCCTTTGTTTTATGAAAGCAAATGAATGAGCTATCATTGTCTCATCTATGTCGAGATAAAGCAGGGCTGCATCTAGCTACTTGCTTTACTACGGACCTATATACATTATATATACTACTGCCACATGGAACAAGATGTTTTTGGAACCCTAAAATGCATCAGGAAAATATCAAAAACCGAAATGAATTGTTTTCAGCGCGGACCGTAATCCTCAGCGTTGAATGACATGGAAATTGCAAATATCTGACTAGTCGTTCAATCCGATCCTAAGTTTTTTTGGTGCTAGAGCGAAAATAAAACTCAAAGGCCTTTGATGTAACAGTAAAGTATATTTTTCAACCTCCAATTTGCGCGCTAGTTCAATTTTTAACTTTAAACTACGAAAGTGGGAAATAGACGCTCTCCATATGTCAAAACAGGATAAAAATGTTTCTATTGCTGGTTTTCTATTCTATAAAAACAAAAATATGGTTTATTATCTAAATATTAGTAAATAATTTATTTTAAATCAGACAAACATGAAACTAGTACCGATATTTTTTTCTAAAAATCGTATTACATGTTTATGATTTATATATAGTTATTTTGAACTAATTTATTTCTGTTCCTATTGATCTATTGCTCATAGTCTGCTCATTATTTATTTAATACAAATAAGAGTTAAATAACTCTAAATAGAGCACTAACAGATAGATAACATTCTTAGAAAAAATCTGGTACTATTTTTTATTTTTCTGATTTAAAATGAACTAATTATGCATTTAGAGGTCAAACCAGAATTTATTATTTTTAGAAAATAGGAAATCAACTTTTAAACCAGCAACAGGACCAATTTGAGGTCTGGTTTTGACAGTTAGAGAGTGCCTACTACCTGATCTCAAAGTTCAGGGTCGCAAATTAAATTAGACTAACATAAAACTTGGAGGTTGAGAAATTTACTTACTCTTGATATATTAAGCACTTATGATCGCAACTTGTAGTGATTAATGTTACTAATATAGAGTACTAGACCGAGGGTTAGTTTTTTGGCTAAGAGAGAGAATGATCTGTTAGACAATTCACAAAATCATAATTTAGATCAACTTTTTTTTTGAAAGGATAATTTAGATCAACTTAATTGTGTATGGTTGTGCAGCCTATTCGCATGTTCGCTAATAGATGAATTCTCAATTAAGAATTTAGAAATGAGAGTAAGTGAAAGAAAATCTACGGTGCTTATTTCAGCCTTGTGTGCATTGGCAGCCTATTATTGCCCTGTCACTTGTTTGAACGGAGTAACGCCTTACGGTGTCAGCTATCGACATATCATGGTGATCGGTGAGTCATGGCACAGTTGGATTATCGGAAAGGTGAGGTGTTGCAACTTGTTTCATACGGGGTGCCTCGATCAGACGGTGTTAACAGATGATGTGTCTCGATGCCCATTTAAGTTCTTAGGCCTTTGGGTCATACGTGAAGTTCTAGCACTACATATTACATACTTGAGAGGGGCCCTTTGTATCAGGGCTGGAGTGGCCACCCCATTGTCCCACCTCTAGACCGGCTTTGGAAGCATTTGAACCGTAGTGTTGTATGGTGAAATCGCTCACTATGTGTGTTGAGGAACTAATCTCTCAAAATTATAATGACTTTTCGAATAATTAATAAAAAATATTTCCTAACTACTAATTCTAAGAGATTTTCACCACATGCTCCTTAAAACAAGAGAGGTACGGTGGGAAACAGAAAAGTAGGGGACTTCTTTAGAGCCTCACAGGAATAAGGGTTTGTGGAGAGAATTTGAGAAACTCCGACTTCTAGGAGTATGAGCAAGGATCTTGCTAGAGTGTTTTTTTTTTTCACTAACCCCTAAAATAGGATAAAGGCCATAGTAAAGATGCTCTAAGGCTACTTCTAAATTTGATGCACAGTATTACACTATTACATATAGTTTTACTTTTTCACTAACTCTAGACAATTAAGTAACAAGAGAGAGGGAAGATGTATCAGCATGGAGATGGGCACAAAATGCAACAATCGGATATCTTACAACAACAATGGGCTAAAGTTGTTTTGTATGTGGCTTCTGTGAGCGGTGTGGTTCAGAAAGGGAAACAATCAAGCACACACTCATGGATTGTTCCGCTGCCAGGTTGTTTTGGCGCGAGGCAAAATCTCTGACGGGCGTGAAGCTACCCCGGCTACACGACCAGACTTGGGCCAGCGACTTGTTATGTGATGATGCTTGTTCTGCAAAGGATCGAAGCATCTTCGTAATTGGAATGTACTCGTTATGGACTCAAAGAAATAGACAACGGCACGGGGAAGATCAGCTGCCGCTGCGCAAGGCTGTGCAATGGGCGATTGATACCGCCCATGACCTCTGGCAGATCACCAAGGCGCCTGTGCAGAAGGCCGCGAATGCAGTCAAAGAACGGTGGCAACCACCAGATGAGTGGTGGATCAAATGCAATGTTGATGGGGCGTTTTATTCAGAGAGCGGACAGGGAGCGACTGGTGCCGTTCTTCGAAATGATGCCGGTAGCTTTGAAGCTGGAAGAGCGAAGTGGTACTCACACTGCCTAGACCCTTTGTCAGTGGAGGCTCTAGCTTGCAGGAATGGTGTGGCACTTGCTGCGGATTTGGGCGTCCAAAAACTGAAGATTGAAACAGATAGCCAGGAGCTAGTGAATTTATGGAAGATGGGAGATAACCAAAGATCGTGCATTGCGCCAATCATCAGAGAGATCAGAGATCATAGTGCTGTTTTTCTTGCTTTCTCTTTGGTGTATGCTAATAGATCCTGTAACCACCGTAGCTCATGTGTTGGCTAAGCAGGTCTCAGATAGCACTAGGGTGGGTGAGTGGCAATCAGCCCCGCCCTGTGTTCTCCATCGTTACCGGTCTTTGCTACCGGTAACGATTTTAGGTGCAGTCACCAAAGGCCCATGCTAGTTGCTGGCTTCTAACATCAGAACACACCAGGCCCTATGTCGGGCAGTGCATTCCGGCCCAGTCTAGAAATTATTTTGGCCTAATAAATACGTATCTTAACATTTGCCTTGTTTTTCTTTTTTGTTGCTTTGCGAAAAAAACATTTGGCTTGTTTCCTTTCATCAGGAAGGAAATAAATACATAGTGCAGTCTAGAAAGTATCCACTACATATGCTCTTACCTCATCTGCTTATGTTTGTACTACTGTACCACCAAAGTTGCTGAGGCACCCGCAACGTGCTTGCCCTGGTTGGCCGCGCCGGCCCCACCCAATCCCAATGAGCCAACGAGGCCACCGCGCATCTAAATACAAGAAAGCGTGTGGCCAGGCTGGGCTCACGGCATGCCACGTCGTCCGTTTTTCGTGGCCGTCCGATCGGCCGCGCGGACGGCCCAGATAGGACGAGCCGCGGTCATTTTTCGAAAAAACCCTTCAACTTTTCGGAAATCAACCCGCGGTCCAGGGTCCCTCTCAGGATATTTTGCAAAAAACTCCTCGGATTATTTTGAAATCAACCTGCAGTCCAGCACAGATGTCCTCCGGGTTTTTTGCAAAAAAAACCTTACCTTTTTCGAAAATCAACCCGCGCTCCACAAATCCTCTCACCATTTTTTGCGAAAACCTCCTCGGATTTTTCTCAAATCAACATACAATCCAACTTTGGTTATATCTTTTTTTCCCCAAAAAAATACGTGTGGCCAGTGGACCGCGCGCATGGGCGCGCCCGAAGGACTAGTGTGCTCTAGATGCTCTGCTTGGAAGAGGATGAAGAGCCTGACGTGCGGGCCCAAGGTGTTAGTGAGACAAAGGGGAAAAGGAGCGCCCGCAAATAGGTCGTTGTTGGGCCATATTTGGTTGATTGTTGGGCCGACCCATCAGCTATGGAGCTGTTACAAACAGTTTTTGGACCTAGATTCATGGTGGAGCTGCTCCAAAGTGGATCTGATGCTCCAGATTTGATTTTTCAGAGTTGGTGCTCTCCCAAACAATCCCTTAGCTTCTCTCGAGTGATTCGGCTCCTTGGAAAGAATGGTTGCTTAGGAACTGTTCCCTCGTGGATGGATCTGTTCTCAACTCCTCTTCTTACATCTGGAATATATCGTTAACGATTGCGTTAGCAAGGTGGTGACCGTTGTCAACGATTTCTCACCTTAATGAAAAACGCGTCAACGGAAGTGTTCACTAAAAAGAACATCATTAACGATGAACCCTTAACCATGATCTGTGTTGTGTTGGCGTGTTCACCACCAGATTTGTAACTCGATCTAGAATCCCCCATTCGCGTAGGTAAAAATCCCCCCCCCCCCCCCCCCCCCAAAGTTTTTACTTCAAAAAAGATTGATAAGCACAAATCATGTCTTCCTTAAATAGTTCTGTATTTTTTTATGGTGTCAATCGAGAGTATTTGATGCACTCCTATTTGTGAGTAGTTCGATTATATACATATCTAGAATATGGTCCTGTCACGTGATCATGCTAGTTTGTCCATTTGCCTTCATGTTTTATTTATTTGTACATCAAATTAAATCCAAAAGTGCTAATGTATCAACAATGTCGACTTTGATGCTTTGCCAAATGTCACTATGACAAGATGCTACTCACTAATTGTTACTTAAAAAAATACCAATCTGTAGTAGCACAGATTATGTCAGCAAAACTACATGCATGTCGAGAGAGTGTAGAAAACTATGCCATTAACATACGTGGTATGGAGGACAAGTGCATGTGGCATTCATGTGGAGGGGAGGAAACAGCAAGAGCCAGTGGAAACTAGAAACCTGCCCTAGGCCTAGCTTACTTTTCTTATGGTGGTGGGGCCGACGACAATGAGAACACCCAGAGTGGGGAATAATTGGGGTAGTTGCTCATGGTCTCAGGACTAATTCATAATGAGCAGAGAATAAACCAGGCAGTGTTTGCGCGTGTTTAGTTCCAACCCTAAATTCTTAAAAAGTGCTACAGTACCTATCACACCAAATCTTACGATACGTGCATGAAGCATTAAATGTAGACGAAAAAAAAACTAATTGCACAGTTTGGTTGAAAATTACGAGACGAACATTTTGAACCTAATTAGTCCATGATTGAACACTAATTGCCAAATAAAAACGAAAGTGCTACAATAGCCCAAGTTCCTAAATTCACCGAACTAAACACGCGCTTTGTTGATTTTCAGCAGGGACTTTCAGGAGGAGAGGAGCCTCCAAGTTGGCACCTCTTTAGTTGCATCTGGTGAATCTAAACTTTGTTAAGCTTATTACAGTGATCTTAATTCATTGTTTTGTTCTAGATTTATGCTTAAACAATGCTTTCGCATACACTTTGTTCTTGTTCATCCTAGTGCTAGCAACTGCATGCCACCCTAAATCTGGCAAATTAAAGAAGAACCAAACGGAAAGAAAACAGTAGGTCGAGTTCTTTCTGTTGTACTGTACTTCTTCCTCATTGTACAATCATAACACAACGGACAACCCAATCAGTGCTCTAATCCATCCAATCACTCCAGTTAACCTGAGCGGCCCTAGCTGTATGGTAGTGCAGCAGCTGGGCTGGCTATATCTATATACAAAACTGAACTGCCCTAACTCCGCTGACGTGGAGGAATGCTTGCGCATCAAATGCAACTATAGAAATGAGAAATCCTAGCCGGCAGCAACAACTTTAGAGGCGGCCAATAAACGAGAGAGCCCCCATGATAAAATTATGTGGTGCGGCAGCGGCAGGCACTTGGCACGGATGGTAGGGCCCAGTGTTAATCTGGGGATCAATGCTAAATTGCTAATGCATGGGGCACTAGCAAACAAGCTGGTCCCTCTCTGATCGATTCCGATCAATTGTTATCAAGATTATCGGACTGGTAGAAGCTGGAGCAGTTGGGAGCATCAGGCCATAATCCGGGGTTCATGCCTGCCTATATAGAACCGTCAAAAGTGGCGCAGCGGTTAGTTCGGGGAAGGATTAGTAGTATATGATATTCAACTCATCTTGCTTGTTGGTCATCAGCTAGCTACACGACATGTAGGAGGATCCAAAACGATCAGTTGGGTGGATGATTGAGAAGAGAGTAGGGAGTGACCACTGACCATGTTCAATGTTGCTCATCAGTCTTCAGTTGAGATACTGCCAGAGCAAAGAGCAGGATGAAATAAGTTTGTGGTGGACAGTGACAGGAATTGATGTACCTAGCTGGTGTTGCCTTGAGAGGGAGGTTAAGAAAAAGAAAAGAAAAGAAAAGAAAAGAAGTTGAGACAGCCGAAAGGAGGAGAAAAGTGCAGGGGAAAAGAACAATCCCTTGCCTGGTGGTCCATGACGATAAAACACACTTCTGTATTCTAATAAGATTCTTGCTGAAGCTTTGTGCGGCAACAACAGTAAAAGATGCAGGCAATATGATGACCGCGGCCGGCTTTAGTGCTATACCCACTTGGATTATGTCCTAAAAGCTAGCGGGCGACCTCTGCAAATTTCGAATTCAAATTAGACAGGCCGTGGGCCTGTCAAATTAGACTGACTGCAGCTGCAACTTACTCAACCCAGACCTCGTCTGAAACTACAAGTCAAGGAGGGAGCTCTAGAGGAAATTTACTGTAGAATTGGGAATTGGACAAGATGAAAATTGGTTCACGAGCACACAGTATGAGACGCGGTCGCTGCATTGTCATCATATGAGTGGGTGCAGTTGGAGGCCAAGACAAGCTAGGTTAGGTGAGGTGCGACTTGTTGGTTATTAGAGAGACTAGACTTCTGGTTAGAGAGAGAGTCAACTAACGCTCCATGAGCCTAATTCCAAGGCGTACGTAATAATCGACGGCGACACTGGCAAATAGATGCGCGCTCCGATCCTTCGTTCCTCGTGTATATAAACCGAGCTAGCGTTCTTCAGGTTGCCGTTGCGTTGTGCGTGCCAGGGAGAGCGAGAGAGAGAGAGACAGATAGAGAGCACCTACTCCCCGTTCCCCCGGCCGGCTGCATCAGCATCATCCTGCTGATGGAGGTGGAGTCGGCCAAGTGCGAGTGCTGCGGCCTGCGCGAGGACTGCACCGGGGAGTACATCGCCGCCGTCAAGGCGGGCTTCGGCGGCCGCTGGCTCTGCGGCCTCTGCTCCGAGGCGGTGCGCGACGAGGTGGCCGCCAAGAAGCGAGGCGACCTGGAGGGCGCACTCAGGGACCACATGTCCTTCTGCGCCAAGTTCGGCAAGAAAGGACCCGCGTTCCGCGTCGCCGACGGCATGCGCCAGATGCTGCGCAGGCGGTCCAGCGACATCTCCACCGCCGCCGCCGCCTCCTCCGCCGCCTCATGAGTCATGATGATGATGACATAGAGGAGGAGCGAGGAAGCTGATTAAAGTCATTGGACGATCGATATCTGCAGCAATGGCAAGGCAAAGCTGCATTCATGCGCGCGCCGGTGATCCTTGACAATCCTAGGATCGGTTGCGTAGTTTAATCTTGCATTGTCACTGTACTAGCTAGTTGCCGGTCAGTGCCATTCACACTGCTTGGTTCACCACTTCTACCGACAGGACGGACGTAGAGGTGTGCCAGCCAAGTGAAGCCTTACTTCTTAGGCCTAGAAGAAGGCGGCTTCGTTCCATCTTGAGCTAGCGTACGTTCAAGTTTTGGTACAACTTGAACCGCAATTGCAATGTATCATTAATCCCTTCGTCATATCATGAATTGAATTTATTTTTTCTCTGCATTATATATTGCTGTTCACGCATTGGTTGCATCTTCTGGCCCTTCATCATCAGAATGGAGAATCTCTCATTTCAGAAGAGTACTAAACCCCCAAAAAAGAACCAATGACATTATCCCTATCACTGTTCTTCATTTCTGAATTTCTATGTGCATGTGCACAAGGAATCAAGGATGAAATGCACACACACACACAAAAAAAAGAGTTTCCAATCGACTTTCAGACCACAAACTTCAGTCAGTTAGAGCTTTTCAAGCTGCAGTCTTGTGTTGTGAGCTGCTCTCTCGCAAGGACAAATGGATCTACCTCCGGAGGAGATTAATGTATTGACAGACAGAAAAATGTCTTTAAAAGAACAGAAAGACGTCATGTACACTTCAGATTTGGATCAACTGTTGTAGATTCTTACTACTAGCATGGAGTACTACGTCCTGTCCTGTCTAGCATCAACAATCCCGGTTGTGCTGATCATAATTGTGTTTCCGCTGGGCATGCAAGGCCCAACGGCAATCATGAAAATGAAGATGCTCGCTCCAAATCAGCAAAAGAAATTGTGGCAAGGGAGAGAGATGCTGACTAGGACACGATCAGGTGTGCAATAACCTGGCACCGTACCAGTTAAGGCATATAATCCACGAGGAGGAGGCGTGCTTAATCATTGCCTTCCTGTGGAACAACTGGATAATGTATCGCTCAGCTTGCTTTAATTTGTGCAAGATTCTCCCCTCGATCATATGCGAGAGGCACTAGGGCAATGGAGCCAAGAGGCTGACCATATATATTAAGGTCCTGCATTGCATCGTCTCATATGCTAATTTCTGACGACCCATACTGTAGAATGCATGGTTGACATAGATCGTACGTAATTTATTCGTCAAGAAAGACATCTGTGAATGCTTTGTTGGATGCGATGATGAAGGCTCGCTCATCCTGGTACTGACATACATGGTACCAAAATTATTCCAGATCCATATGGAACAGTGGTCAGTACTCGGTACCACAGCAGTACCTCATTGCATACCTGTTTGCGCCTGCGTTGCTCTTGCGTGGCCGTATGTAGGCTGTAAAAATCCTTCAAACTCCTTTGGAAAGCCTGCAATGCAAGGATCGCACATGTTACCACAACGAAGCCATGCATTACATGACACCCGCGTGTTGTGACTTGTGACCCCACTCCCGCAAGTCCTTCAATTTCATGTAACCATGCTGCCAAATAGTGACACACACGAGCTGAGTTTTGACAGTAGCGATCAATGGATTTAGCACACACGAGCTGAGCCGAAGGGAACGACACAACCAAACGCGTTATCGCAATAGTGACTGCTACAATCTCTAGTTACACATCGGCAACGTACGTTTAACCTTTTGACGTTAAGTATAATAGCATGGTCAAGGAATACATCACTCGATTTTAGTATGTGATTATGTGATTGACCATCCATCCACAACAGAAATCACCGCCTCTCGAGTCTTTCTTCGGAAACGCAGAGACAAAACTCAACCGACGAACTAACAATCAAAATAAACCTCAACGGGACTGACCTGAGATAGCGAGCCTGAAACATGATACGCCCAGAGGATGCTAAAACAAAATATTGGCTCTAAGCAACATAGTTTCTGGTTCTAACAATCATGAACTAGCTCACAGCATAGAACCATTATCACATTAAACTGACACAACATAATACCATCTGCTGATAACACCAGCACACAAGACAACTAAATAGTCTAGATCCAGAACTTCTGATACTGCTGCTTCACTGCTAGTGCTAAAACTACAGGGCTACCAAAAGCATATAACACCAGCAGGAGCTTTGGGCATCATGTAACTGCAGAACAGGTTGAACATTGCGCAACACAACCAAACCTGCATCAAGACACAAATCAAACATCAGTATCCGATGGTCGAATCAGCATTCACCAAAACAGCTGCAAAAATATAAGCAAGAGTTACCTCATCTGGGTTGCTCCAGAATCTGACTCTAAGAATCTTTCGATGCTTCAAGAAAATCAGAACCCTCAAACTGGTTTGTGAACTTGAAGTGGGAATGAATGAGCATGCTAACTGACAAGGGCACTAGATGCAATGCAGGGGCACTAGATGAACATAAATGCATGTAGATGCAACAGATATATGGTATATGCCAGATATGCAACAAAGGGGCTGGATGGGGAAGTTAGTATTGGAACAAGAGGAAGAGAACATAATTTCTTCCATCTTCCACTCAGCTTCTTCCTTACCAAAAACCAGAAGAGCTGGTGAGGAGATAATGGTGTTCTTTGCAGAGCACCAGGAAGCAAGGATATCTAGAGCCAGTTGGCTAGAGAACAGAAGGAAATAAGTATGCAAGGATATGCAAGATGCAGGTACCCTACAAATATTTGACATCTGGTTTGGGGCCAGGACAAATGTTATTCTACCATATATGAACCAACTGCAGCAGAAAATGAGGCTGCTGCTATGGCAGAGTGTCATCGTCAGTTCAGAACAGGTAATATGGATGCAAATGATGCTGTTTTAAGAGGTTTAAACCCTACACCTAAGAGATGAAGGAAATATAGGTGAATACTATCAACAGGGCAGTATCAACTTCAACTGTCTAAGCTTCTGAAGTAGCTTCACCTACAAGGCTACAAGCTACACCTCCACCACGATCCTGACCATATCTTATAACCACCAAGTATCTATCATCATTACCCTATAAACTACCAATGCAAGTAGAAAGCTGTCAGTGAAAGATAACCTATGTACACAAGAACCACCCATCCATCCTCCCATTATTCAATGATCAGCGATATCCAACTGGAGAATCCTCCTCAGATTTTCCGTTGCTATAGCACTAGCAATTGCATCATCATTGAAGAAGTCATACCCAGATCCCTCAACCGGGGATGAAGGTGCTGATTTAGCATGCAGTCTGACCTCCACATCAACAGAGCGCTCAACTGGTGGCAGCTCGAGAGAGATGCTGCGCTTCTGGCGGAGGGAAAATTTGGGGATGGGCAGCGAACTGGGTGGTGGTGAGTTGGAGAATGCTGGGCCCGCCCACAGCTCAGAATGGGTGGGAGGAGATGTGGAGGGGCTTATGGAAATGGGCCGGCTTCGCTTGCCACCATGGCGTGGCTGCTGCTTGGGTGTCTTGGGCTCTGGGGATGAGTAGGTGCGGGCAGGAGGAGGTGGTGGGGAAGGGAGAACACCAACGCAGCCACCAGAGTGGAATGACCGGCAGTTCATTCCACGGAAGCCGCGAGAGGTAGGCGGTGATGAAAAGTGTGGACCTGATGACTTGCTACGGGCACCAGGGTGGCGGTGATGGTGGTTGCGCTGCTCCGGGATAATCACAAGAGCCTGCATGTCCGGTTATCGTTGTGGTGACAATGTCTGGGAAAGAAGGTCGCTTTCCAATACACCTCAGGCTGCTGGAGGCGGCAGATCACCCACAGTCCTAATGAAAGACAGACAAAGCAAGCAACGAGATGAGAAGCTGCACTTTTAATCACACTTTCAGCATAAGACAACCACATGTAACCAAAACAAAGAACACCCCTAATGCGCAAATGTCAGAATAAACCCGTAGAGAAATAGATGGTAATAGCTGTCGCCCTCTTGGCCTCTCCTAGAATTACACATGTAGGAAGTATTGCTGATACCCCTACTGTGATTCAGTTGTAACGAAAAGCAAACAGAGTAGACAAGGAGATCCAAGGTGCATTTGTATACAGAAGAATCATTAGCATGAACTAGCCCAAACAACAAAAATGGATACTGTTAATATAATATCAACAGAAGTCTATAAAGAAAACAGATGGTTTATTGTTGTACAACTTTCATTTATTAATTAATCTGCAGTAGGGGCTTTCACCCTTCCTGTTTCTTCCTCGAAAAAAAAATGGTGCAAAGCGACCCTTTTCTGACATTACACCCTTGAGAGAAATCACTGAAACCACACTGCAGTTCAGAGTAAGCATACAGCAGCAACGTATGAGAGTAAAGTTGCTGTTTGGATGAAAGGAACGAATAGCTAAGATGGCCTTAAAACACACTTTCGTCAGAAGGAAAGAAAAAAGAAGTTCGGGGGTGTATACCTTCCAGATCTAGAACCGAGGAGCAAACCGGAGCCACCACAGAGGACGTCGTCTCCGTCACGCGAATCCCCGACTTCCCAATGCAGATCCACCCGCGAACACACTGCACGTACGCACGCACGGAAACCTCCGATCAGGAATCTCGCAAGAGTAACCGAAAGGGATAGCCATCGACCGCACACCTCAAGCCCAACGAACCTGTAGCTCGAAGCAGGCCGCCGAATCTGACCTTTCTCGCCGAATCTCGCAACTTCCGGAGCGCGAAAAACCCGCGAGGAAACACCTTTGTGGCCAGGAGGAGGCGGCGGCGCATCGAACCACGGGGCCCAAAGCCGGATCCCGGCACAACCGCCGGCGAGAAAGTCCGCGTAAAGGTGGGCGGGGGCTTAGGGTTCGGCGAGTGAGAGGCCAACGGGCGGAGAGGGGCGCGGACGAGCAAGAGCCAGGGGGAGGGAGGAGGGGGATGGGGAAGTAGGGTAGGACGGCGTCGGACCCGAGGCGGGGGTTTCGCAGCGGCAGTTGATACAAGTCCGTTGCGTCCGGCTCGCGTGAAAATGGCGCTGGCTTTTGGATTCGTGCGTTATTGGGCCGAGACCGAGACGGACTTCTAGAGCGAAATAAACGGCCCACCTGTTGGCCCTGGAATGAAAGGCCCAGCACGTTACAGCGAGGTAAGGGCATTCGGCGTTTGGAAAGTCATTTAAATAGAAAACATTTTGTGTATCTTTGTATACTCAAATTGCTTTTTCTACTTCCTCTGTTTTAAATCATAAGATGTTTTTACTTTTATAGATATATCATTTTTATCATGTATGTATCTACATATAGTGTATAGCAAAAGATATATATATAGAAAAACTAAAACGTCTTATAATTTGAAACGGATGAAGTATATTTTATGCGCACTCTAAAGAGACATCATCGCTCTATATCTTAGGTTAGCAAGAAATTTGAAATAGAATATGTCTATATTTAGAGATTCAATTAAATAGACTGTTTGAGGGTATTTTCACTAAAATCTCTATTTCTATAAATTAAATTAAGCAGGATATAAAATATCTCTCAGAAGTACTCTAATCATAGATGTTTGAGTTGACTTTTTAAATCATAGATGTTTGAGTTGACCTTTTAAAGGCACCACCTAAATGTGTTAGGTCTGCATATACGATTATCATCATCGTGTACGAATGTCACTAGTGTATCTACATGTAAGGTTGAGCGGAATTTTCCAAACTTTGACTTTAGATCTACATAGCTATGAGTGACAACTCGAGATTTGGATTTTAGATCTACAACAAGGATTTTCAAGATATTAGCTTTGTTCGTTTTGCTGAAAAGTCACGGCTGAAAGTACTGTTCACTGATTTATTGGGAGAGAAAAATAATGTTCGTTCGCTGAAATAGTACGGCTCATAAGACAAGTGAACAGAGCCATTATCGGCATGTATTATTTATATATGTGTAGAGTTTAGGTCATGGGAGGTTAGGGTTAGGATTTCTATTCCAAAACAAATTTAATTTCATGTTAAAAAAATTAGAAAAATCCAAAATTGGTATTTAAACCATGAAGAAAATCAAAGCTTCCAAAAATTTAGACAAAATCTCATAGATAAATTAGAACATGACGAACCTAGATAAAGATTGTGTTCGACTGCACTATTTTGCAACAGTAATAGTATAGTAGTAACCTGTGAAAGTGGGCTGTAGTAGCCATAGCAGCAAAATGCTGCAAAAAAAAATGCTTCCGAATAGGCCCAAAATTTTTAGATCACATAAGAAAAAATTAGAGCATCCAAAATCTATAGTTTTCCTTAAAAATATTTAAATGCCAGAAGGTCTAGAAAATTTGTGAGAAGAAACTACACTGTGCCTAAACACATTTGAAAACTTTCGGGCACACACAAAACACAATATGCTACTAGCATCATTACATCAAACAACATTTCTACCATATAATTTATTACTTTAATTCAAGAAATAGTGTTTTCTTGAACTAGAAGTCAAAGATTCGACTAAAGGTTGGCAAGATTTTAAAAAGGGAAAGGCTAGCGCCCTCCGGCCCTAGGCCCGCGTCCGGACGTTGCTCCCCGCGTCCCGTGCCTGCTTTGTTCGGCACGCCCCACCCGCTCGAATTCTACGCTGCTCGAATGACTCGCCCCACCCATGCCGCCCGTCCTCACACTGGCCCATGTCACCCGAACACCACCAGTATCGAGAAGAGGAGGAGGCACCGAGGCGAGGTAGCAGAAGGTGAGGAGGGAGATGCAATACCCGATCTACTTTTAAAACATCCAAATGAAACATTTGCAACATACGTTCAAAAATAATTGAAATACTTGCAACATACGTTTGAAACACTTGTAAAAACACTTGAAAACGTTTGAAAAGCCAATGCAAAATATATGCAACATCTAGATAAAAATACATGAACCGTATGTGTGAAACACATACAATATTCAGATAAACACACTTACAACATACGTCTGGAAAAGCAACTAAAACATTAGGAACAAAAGCTTTTAACATACGTGTTGCAACATATAGAACATCCCGATCTACTTTTACAACATCCACATAAAACACATGCAACATCCAGATAAAACATCTAAAACACTTAAAACATACTCTTGCAACATGTGTTTCCAGCGCGCAAATGTCACGTTGTTGCTTAGACGAATCACTGAGCTCGATGTCGCTACGGCGCATGGAGCTCGTCGGTGCGCCCCTAGGCGAGGGCCTGCTCGGTGGCCTCGGTGGGCACCTACGCGAGCACCCCTGGGCGAGCACCTGCTCTGTGGCCTAGGCTAGCTCGATGTCGCCACAACACATGGAGCTCGTCGGTGCGCCCCTAGGCGAGGACCTGCTCACGGGCCTAGGTGAGCAACTGCACGAGGCGCGCGAGCACCCCTAGGTGAGCACTTGCTCCGTGGCTTGGGCCAGCACACCCTGGGTGTGGTGGGGGACAGAGGCGTCGTAGGGGATGGCGGCAGCGATGCGCTAGAGTGGCATGGTAGGGTCGGTGGCCGAGCGTGGCGCGTCGGAGGTGGTCGCGCGCCACGCGCTCGCTGGGCCAGTGGCCAACCGCTGGAGGCGGTAGGCGAGCGGATAGGAGCAAATGAGCGGATAGAAACGAGTACATGGACGAGCTAATTTTTTATTTAGAAATGGAGCAGCGGGGGGTCTTGGGCTAGCGTCGCGCGACCCACCGATGGAGCGTCTGGCCCCCCGGACGACTGCTTCCTAGCATTAGCATTTTAAAAAGCTATGATAATTTTTGCTTCATGCTTTTTATTCACATCCCAAAATCCAGATCTTATGGTGCAACACTAAGACAGGGACAACCATCATGCGACATCTAGCGAGTGTTGACAATCACTAACACCTGTTTTGACCATCAACATTCCACCCAAAAGCATGATAAAGTAAGGTATATCATCATCATAAATGTTGTATTTTATTTATAATTCACCTAGTTCCACTTGTGCTTGTAGAATTATTTGTATGCAGAAAAATATGGCAAAAATATGCAAAATAGTGACAAAAATGGACAAAGGGAGCAAGTGGACATGGCAGTGGGACCAAGGGCCCACATGCCATGCTGGTCAGCCCCATAAGGGCATTGCCCGGTGCCAGCTTGGCCCCTGCTGAAAGGTCTAGTTTGGTTTTGGTGAATTGATAAAACCCTAAGTGCTAACCTAGTTTATCACAGTGATTATAAGATAGGTAGCACATTCCAAGTGGTGAAGCAAATGAAGATCATGACATGATGATGGTGATGCCATTGTGATGATCAAGTGCTTGGACTTGGAAAAGGAGAAAGAGAAACAAAAGGCTCAAGGCAAAGGTATAAATGGTAGGAGCCATTTTGTTTCAGTGATCAAGACACTTAGCGAGTGTGATCACATTTATATTTGATAGCCGTACTATTAAGAGGAGTGAAACTCATATCGAAATACGGTTATCAAAGTGCCACTAGATGGACTCATTGCATATGCATTTAGGATCTAGTGGAGTGCTAACACCTTTGAAAATATTTGTGAAAATATGCTAACACACATGCACAAAGGTGATACATATTGTGTTTAGCACTTGGGAGCAAGGGAAAGAAACTCCACCGGTGGAGTGTCTGCCCGTAGATTTTGACGGTGCCACCGGCACCCTGTACAGAAAAGATAGGGTTTCACAGGGTGCATCGAACGCTGGTCTTAACTGGACCGGAGCGTCCGATCAGTGGAAGCAGTGAAGACGCTGGCGTCAGTCTTCGACCGGACGCTGGGTCACTTTGTGACCAGATGCTGGTGGGGTGCATCCGGTCCTACTGACGTGGCAGCGTACAGAGGAGACAGTGAGTGACAGAATGCTGGGTGAGTCCGGTCGGGCATGACTGGACACGTCTGGTCATGAGTGGAGGCTTACTGGAAGTGACTGGACGATGGGGTCCTACGTCTGGTCATGATCAAACTGATACGTCCGGTAGCAGCTGGAACCTTACTAGAAGTGACCGGACGCTAGGGTCCTGTGTCTGGTCGTGGCACTGTGTTGCGTCCGATCATCACTTGACTGTTGGGATCGGGCACTCAGTATTTGAAGAGAGGGATGACGTGGTAGCCGTCCGTTGATCGAATGCTGGCAGGGTGCATCCGATCAATCTAACCAGAGCATCTGGTCACCCCATGTTGTGCCCAGTGAAGGGGTACAACGGCTCTATTTTGTGGGGGGCTTCTATTTAAGCTCCATGGCTGGCTCTAGCTCACTCTCTTTGCCATTTGCATTGACATAGCAACCTTATGAGCTTAGCCAAAGCCCTCCCACTCATCTCCATCATTGATTCATCATCTTTGTGAGATTAAAAGTGAATCCAAGTGTATTACTTGAGTGTTTGCATCTAGAGGCACTTGGTGTTCGTATTTTGCTGTGGGATTCGCTTGTTACTCTTGGTGGTTGCCGTCACCTAGATGGCTGGAAGCAGCGAGGATCATCGAGCAGAGGTTGGTGATTATCTCCGGCTCTGATCATGGTGATTGTGAGGGGTTCTTGACCTTTCTCCGGCGGAGAGCCAAAAGGTACTCTAGTGAATTGCTCGTGGCTTGTGTGATCCTCATCTTGTGTTGGTTGTGTGGCACCCTATTGAGGGTTTGGTGTGTGATGCCAATTAGCGTGTGAACCTCTAAGTGAGTGAATTGCCACAACGAGGACTAGCTTGTCGGCAAGCAAGTGAACCTCGGTAAAAAATCATTGTGTCATTATTTGATTCTGAGGTGATTGGTCTTCTTTGATATTGATTCTTGTGATTGATTGGTTCATTCCTCGACACGACGGTATAACCATCTTACTCTCTGTCTTTACATTACCGCAAACTAGTTATCAAGCTCTTTAGTGTAGCTAGTTGTGAGAGCTTGTTAGTTTTGTTAGTGTGGCCTTTTTAGTTAGTCTTTGAGAGCACACTAACTTTGTTGATGCAAAAGTGGATCTGCAAACACAAAGGGCTAATACCCGAATCGATATCCAAAGCGTGCCAGTCGATTTGACCTGTTAATCGACAAGGATGAAGATACGAGCACTTTGGTCCTGACAACAGCGATACGCCCGGAAGTCACGACCAAGAGGTACTCACGTGGAACTCGAGAATCGCCGAAGGTCGCACTGAAGCGATGCAACTCGCCGAATCAATGAGAACTCATAAAAAGGAAAAATATGCAAATTGACGAAGTCGCCGAAAAGTAAGTAGATGCAAATAGGAGTAAAAATTGGTTTTGATATTGATTGATATATATTACATTGCCCCTCAATCTACATTTATACCCTGATCTAAAGAGACATAACCAAATACGACTAGGACACCAAGTCCATATCTAAGGAAACACGTGACTCTTACATGAATCATACTCTAATAAATATAGAAAAGGAAATCAACTCCTATCTATTTCCCTGTCCGCCTCAATTACGATGGAATTCTCACCGACCTCCTTTCCATCGGCATACTTCCTGTTTCATCGGCAGTAGTTTTCAAGCCTTCCTTCATCGGCATCGACAATAACATCTCCAACCTTATCGGCAACGCCCGAGTCTAAATCAACCTTTCCATCGATCACCACCATTCATCGGCAACCATCTTTACAAGCTGATTTTCATCGGCTGTCAGCGTATACAGTAACTTTCCTCCTGCCAATTAGCCCACTCTGATTATTTTGACACGTGCAAAAAACGGTGTCAACACATGCCCCCCAATTTTGGAGTATAAAACCATTAATGCTCCGAAATTTACTCCAGATAACGTTTGCCTTCGCCCAATTACCGTAACTCATCCTCCAAGCCAAAACTTGATCTGTTATCAAATCTAATCAAATCTAGTCCTGATTCACGCACCTCAGTAAATATCGCACAATTTCCAACCACTCTTGCCCTGATTATGGTTAAGATACCGAAACAATAATCCATCGGCAAGATCCTAACATAATAATGCCGCCATTTTCAGAATTAAAATATCCTGTACCGAGATCTCTTCCAAGTCATGATTACTTGCCATCAAATCATCTGTACAATCCCTTGATTATCGTGCGAACAGTTACCATATCCATCTGAACCACCTCGACCCATATGCGCGCGGCATAGAGATAAGTCCAGAATACCCCTACTCCAAGCGGCTTATAAATAGATTTCTCGGGAACGCTCGTCTTCTACTCTCAGACTCCAATCTTTGACATTCTCTCTTTCCGGCGGCGACTCCGACGAACAACTGCACGACCTCAACCAACAAGAACTTTTCTCCAGCGTCAACCTCGAGTCTCCAGCTCGTGCCCCCGTCTACCTCAAGATAATGGCAATCAACTTCGATGTCCCTGCGGTTCGTTCCACTTCCGTTACTTTTTACCTCGATTCCTCTGGTCTTTGCGAGTTCATACAGTTGGTAATTTTTTCTCTTTTTCTTTGTTCTTCGGATCCTCTAAACTTAGGAACTTCGCAACAAATTAGTTATTCCAACCGATCAGCCGCATTTCCAATGCCTAGGACCAATGGGCAACCCAGATCCAACTTATCTGATTAATGTAGAAGTTAACAGAATCCCTTTTAGAGCCCAAAATTTCTCTCTGAATTTATGGAAAGATACATTCCGATCTTGGCCCAAAACCACCAAAGGGTGGAAAGATTGGTACTTGAGGGTCAACAGGTCGATGCAAGTACACTGGGCAGAACGGAAGCTAGACCAATGCATTAGGCTATCCATTGCCGATATGCAAAAGAACGAGTCAATGATGATTGCAGCTGCTTACTTCTGGTCAGACACAACAAACACTTTTATGTTTGGACATGGCCCAGCTACTCCCACACTTGCCGATGTCGACATGCTCACTGGCTTGGACATTTCAACTGCCGATGAAGGCTCCATCTATGACAGAAAATCTAAATATAGGGTGAATACCCGCAACATCGGTGGTTGGATGGGATACATTCAAGAATGCCAGAGGACCGGGACAGTTAACCAGACGGAACATGCCACATTCTTGAATATGTGGTTAGAAAAATTTATCTTCTGTGGTCGATCAGTAGGACCAACCAACGCCTTCCTCCCCGCGGCTGAACTTTTGGCCAATGGTGTAAGGTTCCCTCTTGGCCGATACCTTCTGAGCTCCACTTATCATCTTCTTCATCAAGTGTCTCAGAAACTTTTGCTTGGCGAACCCATCGGCAACTTAGGAGGCCCGTGGTGGTTTATCAACATGTGGCTGAATGCCCATATGCACAAACATTTGCAATGGGACTTCTTTGCCCAACAATTCCCACAAGAAATTGCTGAAGACCACGTGCTTGGGATGAGGAATCGGCAACACGCTCACCCCTCAATTTTGGTGAAGCAATAATTGTCCTCCCTGGAACAGAGGCCAATGAAGACCAGATCGGCAGATTCTTCCAAAGCTTCTACAATGGTCTTTCTCATGATCATAGGGCCTGGGTACCTTATATTGACGAAGAAAACAGATTCCCCCTTCTTTTCAACTTTGCCGATGACACTCTGAATCAGGATAATGAACTCATGATGGCCATCATTACTCCCAGGGCAATCCTAGTAAACACATTCGGTAGTGGGAAAAACACCAATATCACATATGAATTTTACAATCCATCGGCAGTATCCCGTCAATTGGCTTTTGGGCAACTGCCAATCAAACTTTGTTTTGCCGATGTGATCAAACCCAGAGAAACAATCGCTTGCGGAACAGATTGGAGCAGGGTAGTGCGACTCTCCCCCGATGCCGATACTACAGATGTCGATATATCCATCTGGACGCCAGCATCTTTCATCATCGAATCATATAAGCAATGGTGGCGAGAGTGGAGGGAACAACTGTTTGCAACATCTGCTCACACATATCAGCACATGATCGACCCTGAATATGCCATTCCCGATGACGCAGTAAGTTTCTTTTAACTCCCTTCTGCTTTTTCCTTTCATATATCGGTAACTAACTTTCTCGTGACAGGTTAACAACCCAGCACCATCTATGAGCAAAAGTGGGAAACCCTTCGATCTTTGGCCTGTTTCCCCGATATCACCGATCGGCTACAACGCCTCCACCTTAGCTGCTTTGACTCACCAGAAGACCCGTGCCAAGACCATCACCTCCAAGTCCAAATTGGCTACAGCTAGGGCCACTCCATTGGCTGCTGCTACAACCCTGATCAAGGCATTCAAGGTAACAACCCTATTTATTTCTACTCATGCCGATCACAAACTGTATTAACATTAATCATCAGGGTGTAAGAGCCGCTGCTGGATCATCATCGGCAATTCCTCTGACATCAAGCACCACTACATCTGACAAACCTTCAGAGGTATTCCTTTGATTTTACATTTTATCTGTTAAATATCATACCTTACACTTGTTTTGCAGCAACAAATGGGTACATCGGCAAGCGTACCAGATGTTCAAGCTCCACAACCAACAAGTGCTGATGCCCCCCAGCCAACCGTTGCTGAGGCCCAAGCAAAGCGCAAAGCCTTAACAGATGCCGAGGCACAGCCAAAACGATAGAAGTCCATGCCGATCCCCACATCTGCCCCAACGTCATCGGTCATCATACCCCAAGGGCCAACCACCGATGAGGCCACAGAGGATATCCCATCGGCAAGCTCAGCTAATCCTCCACACGGCATACTCCAGGCTGCTTCCTCCAACCAAGTACAGGAAATTGCCTTGAAACAGGTAAGCCGATTGACCTAGTCGATTTATAATATTCATACTTATCCTTAACTGACCTTTTTTTCTTTTTCTCAGGAACAAGACTCCCCAAACAGCCTATTTTCCTTTGCCATTGACGTTTCTGACGATGATGGAGAGGAAACAAGTTCTTCCCTTGCACTGGGAACAATATCGGCAGAAATTAAGTCCAAGTTGGAAGCTCTCCTGGACTTGTTACAGTAGGATACCACCCAACTGGTAGATGACTCGGACCCCGCAAAGGCAATTTTCAAAACAATCCGTGGCCAGGTCCCTGCCGATGTTGAAGAAGCACTCTTCCCAGCAGCCCATTTAGAAAGCCGCCAACTGCAATATCAACGGGCTGCTCAACGCATTGCCGATAGAGCAGCTCAGGCTCAACTCAAAGAAGAGATGCTACAACTGAAACAGATTGCCGATGAGAAGCACAAGGGCATCGGCAACTTGCAGACTTTGGGCGTTGAACTTAAGCAGAAAATCTTAGATTTATCGGCAAAGAGGATGGCTCTATTGGCTGAATTGAAAGAAGTCGAGGCAGCCTTAACTCATCCCCAACAAGAAGAAAGCCAGCTACCCGATGCCATCAAGGCCCTTCAGCAAGAAAGAGACATCCAGGCTCGCAAAGCCTTGGCCATGAAGAAAAAACTCAAGCCTATGGAGGGTGCTGCCGATGAAGACATCAAAGAAATGAAGGAAGCCGACCAGATTCACCTGCGTGCGATATTGGCTATCCAATCCTTGTTAAACTTGTAAATATTGTCTATTGCATCGGCACTTTATGAGACATTGACATCCTTGTATAATTTTAGCCGATAGGATTGTTATCGGCACTTATACTTTTATGCATCCATCCAGATACTAGGGTAATATTTCTTTAAATATTTTCCATTTAATGCTCTGGGAAACACAACCCCTTCGAGGGTTTCTAGAATATATGCGTTACTAGGAACAGATTGATTTATCCGATATGGACCTTCCCAATTAGGAGACCACTTTCCAAACTTTGAACTTTTAGTCCCAATCGGTAAAATCAATTTCCAGACCAGATTTCCATCGGCAAACTCCTTTACCTTCACCTTCTTGTCATACCATCTAGCTACTCTTTTCTTATTTTCTTCGATGCTAACTAAAGCCCTTAACCGATGACCCGCCACATCTTCTAACTCATCCTTCATAAGAGTATCATAATCATCGGCTGTCAGCTGATTTTGAGAACGTATTTGCCTAGAGCCAGTTTTAATTTCCCAAGGCAATACTGTGTCGTGTCCATATACTAACTGATAAGGCGTTACTTTGGTTGTACCATGACATGACATCCGATATGACCACAAGGCTTCATTTAATACTATATGCCACCTCTTAGGATTTTCTTTAATTTTGCGCTTAATGAGTTTGATGATCCCTTTGTTAGAAGCCTCATCCTGACCATTAGCTTGAGCATAATATAGAGAAGAATTTAAAACTTTAATTCCCATACCTACAGCAAACTCATCAAATTCTCCCGATATAAACATAGTACCCTGATCGGTAGTGATAGTTTGAGGAATACCAAATCGGTAAACAATATGCTCTTTCACAAAATCGATCATATTAGCCGATGTCACCTTTTTTAAAGGAATTGCCTCAACCCATTTTGTGAAATAATCGATAGCAACCAGAATAAATTTATGTCCTTTGCTTGATGGCGGATAAATCTGACCGATGAGATCGATAGCCCATCCCCGGAACGGCCAAGGTTTAATTATAGGGTTCATAGCCGATGCAGGCGCTCTTTGAATATTACCAAACTTTTGACACCCCTGACATCCTTTAAAATATTTAAAACAATCTTCAAGAATAGTCGGCCAATAGTATCCATTCCTTCTGATCATCCACTTCATCTTGAAAGCCGATTGATGCGCTCCACACACTCCTTCATGAATTTCACCCATCAAACTTTTCGATTCATCACTGCTAACACATCTGAGTAAAACTCCATCTATAGTTCGATAATATAATTCATCATCGAGGAGCACATACTTGGTAGCTTGGAACCTTATACGTGTTTCAACCTTTTTATATGGATCCTTTAAATAATCGACAATCTCCTTTCTCCAGTCATCGGTATCGACTGTCGATGTTAGCACTTCCTGAATAGGCTGATACCCTGAAGCATGCTGAGCTAGTCGATTAGCCTCCTCATTATGTAGTCGAGAAATATGTTCAAGACGAAAATCTCTAAACCCTTTCAGCAATTGCAAACATCTTTCATAATACGAAATTAAAACTTCACTTTGGCATTCATAAATCCCAGCCAATTGATTTATAACTAGCATAGAATCAGCAAAGATTTCAACAGCATCGGCACGTATCTCCTTCAGCAATTCTAACCCTTTTATCAAGGCTTGGTATTCAGCCTGATTGTTTGTCGATGTAGCAACAATCGGCAACGAAAACTCATACTTCCTTCCTTGAGGTGAAATCAACACAATGCCGATACCTGCTCCTTCACCACATGTGGACCCATCGAAGAAAAGTGTCCAAGGAGCAACCTCCACAGAGTCCACTGTATTACAATGCTGAGTGACAAAATCAGCCATAACTTGCCCCTTAACTGCCTTAGTCGATTCGTAACGTAGTTCAAATTCTGATAATGCTAAAATCCACTTGCCGATTCTACCACCTAATATCGGCATCGACAGCATATACTTGACTACGTCGTCTTTGCATATGACCGTACATTCGGCAGATAACAAATAATGTCTAATTTGACACAAGAAAAGTATAAACACAGATATAATTTTTTGATGGCTGAATACCTTGTCTCAGCATCCACTAATCTTCTGCTCAAATAATAAATAACACGTTCTTTCCCTTCAAATTCTTGAATAAGAGCTGAACCGATAACGGTATCATCAGTTGACAAATACAACCTGAAAGGTTTCCCGTGTTGAGGTGGAACTAGCACTAGAGGATTTGTTAAATATTTCTTAATTTCATCTAGGGCTAACTGCTGCTCAGCTCCCCATACAAATTCCTGATCGGCTTTCAATTTAAGTAATGGACTGAAAGCCTTGATCTTACCCGACAGATTAGATATGAATCTTCTAATGAAATTAATCTTACCGATCAAAGATTGCAATTCAGTTTTATTGGCAGGAGCAACCACCTTGTTAATTGCATCAATAGACTTCCTACTGATTTCGATGCCCCGCTGATGCACCATAAAACCCAAGAATTGACCTGCCGATACACCAAATGCACATTTATTAGGATTCATCTTCAATCCATGCTTCCTTGTGCACTCTAGTATCTTTCGTAGATCGGCTAGATGTTTTGTGATATCTCCAGACTTAATCACTACATCATCAATGTAGATCTCCACTAATGTGCCGATGTATTCATGAAAAATAAAGTTCATAGCTCTTTGATAAGTAGCGCCGGCATTTTTCAAACCAAACGCCATGACTATCCACTCAAACAACCCTACATGACCTGGACATCTGAAAGCAGTCCTGGGAATATCTTCTTCAGCCATGATTATTTGATTGTAACCTGCATTACCATCCATGAAGCTGATAATTTGATGTCCGGCTACAGCATCAATCAACAAATCAGCAATCAGCATTGGATAGCCATCCATCGGTGTGGCTTTGTTGAGATTCCTGAAATCAATACAAACACGAAGTTTTCCATTTTTCTTATAAACAGGAACCACATTAGAGATCCACTCTGCATATCGACACTGCCGAATAAACTTTGCCTCAATTAATTTAGTTATTTCGGCCTTAATGTCAGGAAGTATATTAGGGTTGCATCGGCGCGCTGGCTGCTGATGTGGCCGAAATCCAGATTTGATAGGTAACCGATGTTCAACTATCGATCGGTCTAATCCAGGCATCTCAGTATAATCCCAAGCAAAACAATCTTTATACTCTTTTAACAAATCAGTTATTTGTTGCTTATACTTGGAATCTAACTTAGCACTAATAAAAGTAGGTCTTGGCCTATCGCCATCACCAATATCTACTTCTACTAAATCATCTGCTGATGTGAACCCTTGACCTAATTTTCCATCATCGGCAAACCTATCCATTAAAACTCTTCTTCAGAACCGACTGCTTGGATCGGTGGAATTTCATAATCAGCAACTCTAAGGAACTCTTTTTCCCAAACTTCTCCTGATATGCATTTAGTTCGCTCATAAGTATCTGATTCTGCCGATGCGATGATATAAGAAGAATCACCAGGGACAAACTCAATCTTATCCCCAATCCACTGTATGAGGCATTGATGCATTGTAGAAGGAACACAACAATTAGCATGAATCCAATCCCTCCCTAGAAGCAGATTATATGCACCCTTGCCATTAATAACAAAGAACGTCGTCGGCAAGGTTTTACTGCCGATGGTCAATTCAACGCATACTGCCCCTTTAGCCGGTGACACATTGCCTTCAAAATCCTTCAGCATCATATCGGTTTTGGTCAAGTCTTGATCTCCCTTACCAAGTTTCCGATACATCACATAAGGCATAATATTAATCGCAACCCCTCCATCGATAAGTATCTTAGATACAGGCTGCCCATCAACTCTGCCTTTCACAAACAAAGCCTTAAGATGCTGTCTCTCGTCATCGGTAGGTTTCTCAAAAACAGCCATCATTGGATCTAGTGTCAACTGAGCTACTTGATCAGAGAGAACAACTTCTTCCTCATTATCAGATAGTGCCAAAAACTCCATCGGCAACATGAATACCATATTAACATCTGCCGATGGACCCTTATTTTTGTGTTTTACCTGCCACTGCTGATGACCAGACCTCTCATTGGAGGAATTTTCCTCTCGGTATAAATCCTCTTGATGCTCACGTTGCATCCTCCTTTTCTGTGTCTTTGTCAGACCCTCCGGGCACCATCGAGGAAACTTGGTTTTCCAAACCGGCTGATAACAGGTCCTAGTTGATTCTACACGGCGTATATTAGGGTCCCTGTAGAATATTTCTTCATCGGGAACTCTTGCGTTTGCCATCTCCTCAAGCTCCTCTTGATTCCTTGGAAAATATCCAGCACGTTTACCAAGCCTCTCATGTACACTAAGTCTGCCCCCCAGCCGATCATGCACTGATGCTCTGCCTTTGATCGGCTCATTGATAAATAAACCCTGATTGCCAGGTTGAAACCTCCTTTCTGACCGATTGACCCCATAATAACCATTGCACTCAGGGTAATTTTCAACAGTTGGCAATTTAATACCTTCTTCCCAGCAATAGATGAAAAACGGGCACCTCCAATGATCTTTATGCCGATACCATTCTTCCTGACGTCTCTCTTCTTGCTGTTGTCGATATCGGTCCTTACGCTGACACCAACCCTCCTGCTGCCTTCGATGGGTAATCATAATGCCAGGTCGAGGAGGGTTTTTGGAACTACTGCTTTCTCCTAGCAAACCCTTACTTTTTGCATCATCGGTAGTTATCCGATGTTGGGGATCCACTGATGCGTTTTTCTCAGCAGCCTCTGACGTCAATACCTTGGTCTTCCCTTTGGCCTCCAACATATTTGCTAGAAAAGGGTGTTGATCAATTTTCATCGGCTTCTGGGCCTTGGAAGTACCAAACTTAATTCTCCCAGATTCAATAGCCGATTGTAACTGTTGCCTGAACACCTTGCACTCATTTGTACTGTGTGAAGTTGCATCGTGCCATTTGTAGTACAAGATCTTCTTCAACTCTTCTACCGATGGGATCACATGATTAGGTGATAGCTTAATTTGGCCCTCTTGAAGCAGAAGATCAAATATCTTGTCAGCCTTGGTGATATCAAAGGTAAACTTTTCTGGCTCTTTCTGACCAAAGAGACAAGATATCGGCTTTTTATTCTTAACCCACTCAGCTAAGCCGATAACTGGTTCTTCATCAGAATCAGAATCTCCTACTTCTTCAACAAATGATACTTTTTTACTCCAATTCTTTTTAGGTTCAAAAACCCTAGTATCTTGATCAGAGATCCTTTGCACAAGATGACTGAGGCTTTCAAACTCCTGAGAAGCATATCTGTCTTTAAGATGTGGCAATAACCCTTGGAAAGCCAGATCGGCAAGCTGCCGATCATCCAGCACCAGGCTGTAGCACTTATTTTTTACATCTCGTAGCCTTTGCACAAAGCTTTCTACCGATTCATCATTACGCTGTCTCAATTTTACTAAATCGGTAAGCTTCTTTTCATGGATTCCAACAAAGAAATACTTATGAAATTGTTTTTCTAGATCAACCCAAGTAATAATAGAATTTGGTGGTAATGAAATGAACCATGTAAATGCCAATCCAGACAAAGATCATGAAAATAATCGAACTCTTAATTCATCTCTGCTAGCTGCCTCTCCGCATTGAATAATGAAGCGATTGACGTGTTCCATTGTTGATGTATCATCTTGCCCAGAGAATTTAGTGAAATCTGGTATCTTGTACCGATTTGGGAGAGGAATTAAATCATATGCAGGAGGGTATGGAGTCCGATAAGAATAAGTATTGACCTTGGGCTTTATCCCAAACTGATCCTTCATAATTTCTGTTATCTTATCGGCCCAAAAAGCATCAGCCTCCTGCTGATGAACTGGCTGAATTTCTACAGGAGGTACCTGCTGATATCCCTCCACATATCTTTGTGGCCCACGATCTCCAGCAATCGGCATATTTGCCGTTACTTGTGGTCCATTAACCTGTTGGAAAGGATTCATCGGCTGAGCTGCTGATGCTTGATTCTGGAAACCAGCTTGCATATGACCTTGTTGAATCCCTGCAACCTGCTGATTTTGCTGAACTGTATGTTGAACAGGTAACTGTCCTAACCAACCATTATTAGAACTCATCGATACAAAACTTACCGATGGCTGGTAATTTGCTGACATTGTTGGATAATTATAACCAGCTTGAGGCATGAACTGAACCCCAGTTTGACTCATAGTAGGGGCTTTCTGCTGCATCGGCAGTAAGCTTGCCGATGGACTTGAATTGGGTGTTTGAACCAAAGGCATCTGGAAACCTCCTGGAGTTGGTTGCACAGTAGTTGCTGTGGCATATTGAGGCACTTGAGCCATCGGCGAAACAGCCGATGGTATAGGAGCTTTTCCTACTGCATCAAACACTTGAGGTAACCCAGGATTGAAAGTAGATGACTCCGGAGGCATACCATATCCCCACCAATTAGCAGGAATCTGGCTATTCTGAGACACAGGGCCTGACATAGTTGATGCCGATAGATCTGTATTAAGCTGAACTCGTCCTCCTGGTAGTACCGGATCTGATCATATCGGTGTAGATTGAATATTAGGTAAGCCTGCCGATACTAGAGGAGAAGTAACTTCTGTACCCACAATGGCCGAGGGAGCCAATGGAGTATTGACAGATGCCGGCTCTGGTTGGTGATAGGCAGGCCCAACGTAATGCGGTGATGCTTGTCCTTCTTTGAGAGTTCAAACCACAGCATTATGAATAGTATTGGACAGCACATTGGAATGATTAATCAAAGCATGATTTACTGCAGAATTAACCATCTCTTGAAGTTTACTAGGATTGGAGTCAAAGGTAACCTGCCGAGGCAATGACAAATCTTGCTTCTGGATGACTTGTCCACTCTTGTTTAGGCTAAACGATCTCAGACAAAGCTGCCTGTATTCTTCTATAGCCTTTTCCATAGCCTGCCTCTGCTCTTCCTTAAGATCTTCTTCTGATACCGTGATAATGTTCCCTGAATCAATCTCGGGATTGAACATATTGATCGGATTGATTTGTCCCACCGAGCGTGCCAAAAGATGTGTTGATGCAAAAATGGATCTGCAAACACAAAGGGCTAATACCCGAATCGATATCCAAAGCGTGCCAGTCGATTTGACCTGTTAATCGACAAGGATGAAGATACGAGCACTTTGGTCCTGACAACAGCGATACGCCCGAAAGTCATGACCAAGAGGTACTCACGCGGAACTCAAGAATCGCCGAAGGTCGCACTAAAGCGATGCAACTCGCCGAATCAATGAGAACTCGTAAAAAGGAAAAATATGCAAATTGACAAAGTCGCCGAAAAGTAAGTAGATGCAAATAGGAGTAAAAATTGGTTTTGATATTGATTGATATATATTACATTGCCCCTCAATCTACATTTATACCCTGATCTAAAGAGACATAACCAAATACGACTAGGACACCAAGTCCATATCTAAGGAAACACGTGACTCTTACATGAATCATACTCTAACAAATATAGAAAAGGAAATCAACTCCTATCTATTTCCTTGTCCGCCTCAATTACGATGGAATTCTCACCGACCTCCTTTCCATTAGCATACTTCCTGTTTCATCGATAGTAGTTTTCAAGCCTTCCTTCATCGGCATCGACAATAACATCTCCAACCTTATCGGCAACGCCCGAGTCTAAATCAACCTTTCCATCGATCACCACCATTCATCGGCAACCATCTTTACAAGCTGATTTTCATCGGCTGTCAGCGTATACAGTAACTTTCCTCCTGCCAATTATCCCACTCTGATCATTTTGACACGTGCAAAAAATGATGTCAACAAACTTAGTGTAGTGACATAGCCATTATGTAGATAGAAACTATAGAAACTAGAATTGTGGTGGGTGGCTTACATTTTTAGTAGGCTAGCGCAACACTTGCTTCGCCTCATAATTGTCTAACTAGTTTGATTAAGTGTTGTTGTAGATTTTTTTAATAGGCTATTCATCCCCCTCTAGCCATTAGGACCTTTCAAGTGGTATCAGAGCCGAGGTCACCGTGATTTGAGGCTTAACAACCTTCGGTGTAAAAATGGCTCAAATCAACAACACCAAGAAACCACCCTAATTTGATGGCTCAAACTATCCCTATTAGAAGGCTAAGATGACAACTTATATCAAGTCAATCAATAGGAAGGTTTGGAAGGTAGTAGAGACCAAGGTTGAGATTGATGATGAAGAGGCTCTCACCGCCACCAAAGAGATGTTACTTCAAAACAATGACATTGCTCTTAGTGCCATCCATGATGCTTTGGATGAGAGAACATTTAAACAAATCAAGAACATTGAGAGAGCTCATGAGGCATGGAAGAAGTTGGAGGAATCATTTGAGGGCACTCAAGCCATAAAGGGTGCAAAGGCATACATTCTCAAGAAAAAGTTTGCAAGCTTCAAGATGAAGAAGGATGAGAGTGTGCCAGAGATGTTTCATAGGCTTCATGTGCTTATCAATGATCTCAAAGCACTTGGAGAAGAGGTGAAGGACAAGGACTTCTCCCATAAGTTCTTGAGATGCTTACCTTCAAGATTTGGCATATTAGTCACTATTCTAGTGAGGAGTGGTTTGGACACCATGACACCAAACCAAGTGTTGGGAGATATAATGACCGATGATACATATAGAGATGATGATGATGAGAAGGAAGAAAAGAAGGAGAAGAAGGATGAGAAGAAGGATGACAAGAAGAAGAGTGTGGCATTCAAGGCCACATCATCCAAGGGCAAGGCAAAGCAAGATACATCAAGTGAAGATGATGGTTCATGGGATGATGATGATGATGATGAGAAGATAGCTCTCTTTGTCAAGAGATTTGGCAAGTTCATGATGAAGGACTACCGTGCTAGAAGGAAGAAATCTTCATCTAAGAACTAGGAAGAGTTAAGAAGGTGCTTCAATCATGGAAGCAAAGATCATCTTATTGCTCAATGTCCATACAATAGTGACAAAGATGATGACAAGAAGAACAAGAAGAAGGACAAGAAGGAAAAGAAAGAGAAGATGGACAAGATGACATTCAAGAAGAAGAAGGGTGGTTCATATGTAGTCACTTAGGATAGTGATGCTTCCTCAAGTGATGATGATGATGATAGTGATGATAACAAGACCACTAAGAAGAAGGTTCTTACAAGCATTGCTATCAATGAGAAGCCTTCTCTCTTTGAATCTTCATCATGCTTCATGGCTAAGGCCACTAAGGTACAATCTTATGATGATGAAACTGATGAAGAATATGATGATGAAAATAAACATGAAAATGAAAATGATAGTGATAGTGATAATGATGAACCCACTAAAGATGAATTATTTGACATGCTAGAAGATGCTAAAGAACACTTTGATATCAAGAGAAGAGAATGCAAAAGCTTGCGTAAGGAACTAATAGCCCTTAAGCAAGCCTTTGATGAGCTCAAAGCATCTCATGAGAGGCTAGATGAAGCCCATGAGAAGCTTGGCAAGGCTCACAAGAAGTTTGAAAAAGCTCATTCCACTTTGCTTGATGAGCAAAACAAAAAGAAGCATGTTGAGACTTGTGATGTAGGCTTAACTTGTGATATAATTGATGAATCATTATCTATGCCTATCATTGTTGCTCCCGCTAACCCTTCTTGTAGTACTTCTACTTTCACCTCATCTAGTAGTGTTGGTTTCACTTGTGATTCCTCACTAATGGTTGAGAATGAGACCCTCAAGAAGGAGGTCAATAAGCTCACTAACACCTTAGCTAAGGCCTATGGTGGTGAGGATCGCTTGCTTATGTGCTTGGGTAGCCAAAGATCTTCTCTCTACAAAGAGGGATTGGACTATACCCCCAAGAAAGGCAAGGCAGCCTTTGCTCCTCACAAGACTAGTTTTGTGAAGAACAATGATTGGTTTTGCACTAGTTGCAAGCGGAGCATCGGGGGTGCTGACCGTGGTGGGGACACACCATCCGCACCTGGACTTTGCCACCATCTGTAGTGGATATGCTAAAGGCATGAGCATGGCAGACATCCAGTCGATCGGGGAGAGCTTGCTGCCGTACGCACGGTCGGTGGCAGACCAAGTCTCCGCCGAGTGGGTGATGGACGTCCACCGTGAAGACCTAGCCAAAAGCGCGCGTGGAGAGGATGCTATAGAGCTTTTAGATGGCGTAGAGCCTGGGTCAAAGGTGAATGTCGCCCCGGTCTTGGCCGAGCCGGATGCTGTGCTGTCGGGAAGTGAGCAGCTCATGCCTTCGTCGGTTGCACCATCGTCGGATGTCGTCGGGCCAGCCCAGTAGCATGTAAAAATAATAGTAGTTTAGTGGAAGTAGATAGTTTTTAAGTTTGTGGGGGAAGCCCCTGTATAAAACGTTCGTGTGCTTAACAGTTATAATGGTATTTTGTTTTCTGTGATGGAGTCACTCTGTTTGGGGAAGCTTGTTCCCCTTCGTTCCTTAGTTTTCCCTTAGCATAATTTTGTTTTTTAGTTCTTTCTTTCTCTTACCTGCCTGTTTGTTCCATAGGTTGTGACCTTGTGAGCCCAGGGCGTGGCCTGCGAGGCTCAGCTGTTCGTAACCATAGGAAAGAGTGGGGTGTGATCAGTCAAAATTTTAAAGCAAAGCTACGTAAGGTAAATTAAAGGAATGAACTACCCCTTCGTTAGGGTAGGAAGGAATTTCTCCATACAACAGTAAACAAAACAGAGAGGTAGTAGTGCCCCCTAGTGGAGCCCCCGAGCGCCCTGAGTCGAAAAACATTTAGGTCGGGGTGCTCTTACAGGAGCGTACGTTAAGTAAATAATGGTAAGACTGAAACTTAGGGGGAAAGAAAATGACGTAGTTGTTCCAAGGTGCTTGGTGAGAGCGTCGTCGTCGTTATCGTTCAGTCGGTAGGCGTCCGATCGGATCACTTCATCCTTTAGTCATCTGGATCCCTATCCGCTGCGCCCCCTTCTTCGGCCACTGCCTCTTCTCCTTTTTCTTGGCCTGCCAGCCTACCTCAGCAGGCGCTTGAGGAGCAGGTAGTCCTTGTAGAAGTGGTTCATGGGGTAGTCATGGTTGGTGCATGGACTCTCCATGAGCTCGTGGAAGTGGTCGGAGGGGCCCTACTGGGATGGCGTGCCTGCATGATCAGCCATGGCGACCAACACGGAGTTGGCCGGTTGGCAGCGATTCTTTCTATTCTTTTTTCCCCTCTGAGTGGAGGGGCCCTCGTCTTGATCCTGGTGCTTGGCCTTTCTTTTGCCATGGCGTCCGTTGAAGCGCGGTGGGAACGGTGCTTGCTGGAGGTGTTGGGCGAAGGTCGGTGGCCCTGGGCTATCAGGGCTAGGACTCCGGTCGATGCCGCGCGTGCCTCGGTTCGGTCCGAGGCATGTGTAGATGGGTAGTCAACATAGAGCGGTCGTCAAGTCAAGATGAGGTGCCGTTGTGGCTTCCTGTGCCACACTTCGTGGTTGTGAAGGTGATAGGGCATAGTGCCCCATCTGCTGCGTCTCTGTTCCCCGGATGGGGAGCGAGGTTGTGAGTCGGCGTCGCGATATGGAGCTCTCCGCTTGTTGAACGGCAGTGGTCTCCACCAATGCCCGGAGGTTCCGGTGGATCACCTGTTCGCGAGGGTCGTTCGTCTCGGACAAGCTATGCAGGAGCATTACCGTGGCGGCAATGTTCTGGCTGGCCCGAGCGAACTGTGGGGGATTGGTTCCCCTATACGGGGTGTTGCGCTGGACCCGACGGGCGTGACCCCGGGCGCCGTTCACTGGTCTATGCGCGCAGGGCGCAGCGTGGTGCGCCGAGCATGCTGGAGTAGTTGGTGGCTGATGCGGCCACTGTCGTTGTAGATCCTCCCTGTGCTCGTGCATGAGCTCGGGGGTCTCTACATGAGGGCCCGGAGGGGTGTGAGTCCGTGCAGACTCCGTTACCCCTGGCGGTAGTTTCGGAGCGTCCATCATAGCGCACTCGTGGGACGGACGGTGGCTTGGTGCCACATCGCTGATGCTGGAGTCGTCACTCCCAACATCGTCGTCCATGAAGTCAAGATAGCTAGGACCATAGCCCTCCATCCCCATGAGTTCAGATGTGAGAGGGGGCGGCATCGGCATCCGCTAGAGCCCCCGAGCATACGCGTCCATGGGAGACACGAGGCCATAGGAGAACCGGTCGTATGGCGGCTACGATGGGGACAACGGTAACCCACCGGGTATTTGGCGGAAGATAGAACGTAGTAAGTAAATAATAGCATGTATATTACTCACAACGGGGTTTAAGCAGAGAGTTTGCTCGGAATGAAGCACAGATGTCGAGCCATTGATGTCGCACGTCCTAGAGTCGAAGGAGGGCGCCCCTTCGATGGGTGCCAGAGCATGCGCCTTCTCACAGACGTGGAGTATGCTGAGCCGGTCGGCGATGAAGTCTAGGCTTCTAAAGCGGAAGGCCTAGGAAGGCTCAAAGACGGGTGGAACCCACATCTCGGTGGGCGAGAGTGCGGGAAATTCCATCGAGCCGAAGCGAATCGTATCACCCGAGCCTGCCATGGTGGGGGTGGCGGAAAAATGGGCCATCTGATTACCAAAAAAGTGTTGAACGTACAGCGTCTTCCCCACGGACGGCGTCAACTATCGGTATAGAAAGTGACCAACTAGTAAATATTTGTAGTTTTGCTGCACGTTGTGATCGGAGGTGGCCTAGCACTTAATGACACGGGATTTATACTGGTTCAGGCAACGTGCCCTACGTCTAGTGTGGGTCGGTCAGTGACTTTATTCCTGAACCCAGGTGCTCGAAGTCTGTAGTGGGGTTACAAACGAGAGAGAGAGAGAGATGGGGTGTCCGATCGGTCCGGTCAGAAGGGCCTTGATCGATAGGAGCTATGCTATGAACGAAGTGTCCAAGCGTGTGCTTGAGGGGTTGCGAGTTATCGATCTAATGAACTTGAACTTGAAGAAGTCGACTTGGGTTAACTGCCTGTGTTTGGAGGGAGCACATCCCCTTTTCTAGAAGAAGGGGATGGCTTTACAAGTGAGAGGGAGAGAGAGTATGGACGTTTCTAAGCCTTGTTGCCCACGCCAACAGGGATGGGATAATGGTGGGCGCCCACAATACTGTTGATGTCACTGCAGAATGTCAGGTACATGTGGGAGGTTGAGCTGCTTTCTTCAAGACTGGAGGACGTCGGTACCTGCAAAAATGTTGTCTCACCGACTAGAGGCATGGTTGTACCATGTTCACCTGGTACGGTGAATTCTGGCACCCATAATACTATTGATGCCTAGAGGCACATGGGGGGTCTTACTGTATGGGTGTTTTGACCGGCGCCTACAATACTGTAGAGGTAAATGTTGGCGCCTATAATACTATTTGTGGCAGGGCGGTTGTAAAGTACTGTTCCGTAGGGTATGGTCCCTGGTACCATGGTTTGACTTGCGAGCCCTGTCTTGCCTTCCTTCATATGCCTTCTGGTTCTTTCCGAGCGGGCATCCCCGGTCGGATGGCCCCAGTCAGTTCTGGTGCGCCAGTCGGAGAATAGCGATGGGTAGGGTTTTCTATGAACCCGGTCGGAGACATGGGGTTGGAGTTGGAGGCGGTCCTTGGGTCAGGCTTTCCGAGTGGAGGTTGTGTGAAGGCAGCCGGGGCCTGACGCTAGCGCTCCAATCAGAGAGGCCGTTCGGAGTTGGCCTGAGCCTGAGCTAGTGCTCCGGTCGGAAAGATGGGCCAAAGGCGGCCAGGGCCTAAAGCGAGTGCTCTGGTCTATTGAGTTTAGACTCTTAGGCCAGTCCAGAAGAAAAAAAGGCCATCCTCCTAGGCCGAGCCCTGGCATAGAAGCCGGTCCCCGAGGGACCCTGGGTTTATGAACCCGACAAGAAGACAAAGCTTACAGAAGTTAGAACTAGAAGACCTCTGTGATCTCCTCTATGTTCCTATTATCTAGCCTTGATTGTGAAGTTGGGATAAGTTAGATTTGATTATTCTCACACACGTTTCCTCAAGTTTGATATAAAACTAGGTACTCCTGATGAAGTGCTACATCAATATAATATCCGTACGCTTGTGGATTATTCTGTGTGTATTAATTTATACCAACAACATCTTGAGCTTTACTTCTATGATGATGATCCAAGCCTTGAGCACCGCTTTCAATGATGTCATGAAGAGAAGTGCCAAAAAGACAAGGAAGTCATTGTGAGGCTTGTCGCCATCCTTCATGACAACCCATACTCACAACATCTTAGGAGTGTGGGCCAGGCTGAACACCTTGAGGACTATCATGTCACACTAAACCTTGACCAAAGGCTAGACCAGAGAACATACAACGTGCCATCAAATTTAGAGGTGGCTGCTGTTTGGATCGAGGGAAGCAAACTCTTTAGTCAGTTCCAAAATAGTGTTGTCCTTCATGGGAAAGATAGAAGCAGACATGGCATCCGCTCATATAATGGATGTTATGATGCTCTTTCATACCCTCTATTCTTCCCTAAGGGTGAGCTTGGGTGGCACATGGATATTCCAAACAAAGGAGTTAGTATGGAAGAAGTCATCGAGTACCATGCCCTGTAGAAGGCTCGTAGTGGGTCAGAAGAAGAAACAAGTTTGTTATTCTTCTTATTTAATACTTCACATACATGTACCTCAATGGTTTTTCTACAAACAACTCTAATTCATGGCTATTTTTGTAGACTCCCCTAGCACACTATGTGTGTCTGTGCGTGACTACTACTGCTACAAATTTTAGATGCGTCCAGGAATATTTAACCCCCATACTTTATGGCAAGCGTCTGTTCCAATAGTTTGCTGTTGACACATACATCAAGATTGAGAGTTCTCGATTAGATTATATACTCAACCATCAAGATGATATTAGGGCTGACCTCTACCAAGGATTGGTTGATAGCCTACATGCTGGTGAAGGTAGAGCAGAAGCTGTTGGAAACCGGATAGTGATGCCTTCATCATTTATTGGAGGCCCACATGACATGAGGCGTCGGTACATGGACGCCATGGCTTTGGTATGGAGGTTTGGTAAACCGGACATCTTTCTCACTATGACATGTAACCCAAACTGGGATGAGATCAAGTGCGAACTCTACCCTGGCCAGACGTCACAGGATCATCCAGATCTCGTTGTTCGGTCTTTAGAGCGAAACTACAAGAGCTAAAGGATAAGCTACTAAAAAAGGATATCCTTGGAAAGGTGCGAGCACATGTTTATGTTGTGGAGTTCTAGAAGAGGGGTCTGCCACATGCACATTTTTTGCTAATCATGGATAGGAAGTACAAGATCACATGTCTAGAGCAGTATGATCGTCTCATCTCAGCTGAGCACCCGAACAAGAAGAAGTACCCAGTCTTGTACAAAATGGTTATCAAACATATGATGCATGGCCCTTGCGAAGTGCTTAATCATGATTGTCCATGCACAAAGGGTCATGATTCCTACAAGAACCGTTACCCTAGACCTTTTTGTGATGTCACAATATAGGGCAAGGATTCATATCCAGTTTACAGATGGCGTGAAGATGGCCGAAAAGAAAAAGTTCGTGGACATGATCTTGACAATAGATGGGTCATGCCTTACAACCCGTATCTCCTCCGTCTATTCAACTGCCACATCAATGTTGAGGCATGTGGGAGCATCAAGGCTGTCAAGTATCTATTTTAAATACATTTATAAGGGTCATGACCGGGCATCTGTGGCTGTGAGAGAGGCTAACAAGGAGGATAGTGAAGGGAACGTTGATGAGATCAAGCAGTACAAAGATGCTAGATGGGTAACACCCCTAGAAGCCTTATGGAGGATATATGGGTTTGATTTGAGTGATAGGTACCCTACTATTTTGTCCTTACAGCTACATCTTCTAGACATGCACATGGTGTCATTTCATCGACGTGAGGGGATTCGACGAGTGCTTGATCGTCCAGGTGCTGACAAGTCAATGCTTCTAGCATACTTTGAGAAGAATAGGACAGATGAAACAACTCAAAGTATATTGCACCGGGACTTCCCTGAGTTCTATACATGGCAAGCATAGGGCAAAGTTTGACAAAAGAGGGTACGCCATGATACATTATGATAGATTGGAAGAATCGTGGCTACCAATCCAGCCGAGGGGGAGCGTTACTACCTTAGGGTTCTCCTAGTTGGGTTTTGGTGATTAATGACAATACGTGATTACTGTGACTAACGTGTGTTTTGTAGAGGCAATTAAGTTAGGTCACGGTAATGGAGATCGATTGGGCTATCATGATGGTCATGCCCCTACGATGGAAATCGTTTCAGTTTTCAAAGGATGGACGACAAGGTTAATGATGGACTAGTTCTAAGTGTCAATTGAAGTTGGAGTGACACTTAGAGTAGTTTAGGACTTTGTTTTTCCTTTGGCCATACTATTAAGGGGGGTACGGACGGGTAGCTTGACCTAGGTGAGTCTAGTGGGTTAGGTGTGGTGCACACTTGCTAAAACTAGTGCTAGGTAGCTCTAAAATAGTCCTTAGATCCAATGGAGCAAACTTCATTCACATATGATCGAGAGTTGGAAGTAAATGGAGGGTCAAATACTGACCGAACGCTGGCATCAGTGTGATCGGACGCTGGCTCAGAGTTTGGTCAGTTCATTTGATCAAGTTGAAGTCGTTTGGATGCGACCGGACGCTGAGAAGTGAAGTGACCGGATGCTAAAGGCCAGCGTCTGGTCGACATCAGTAAGGTTCCAGTGAGGGTAAATTGCTATCGGACACGTCCGGTCAATGCTGACCGGACGCTGGCCAGCGTCCGGTCACACTATAAACACTGGGTTTCAGGGTGAACTGACTGGCACATTCGGTCAACATGACCGGAGCATCCGGTCACCCCGCAAAGGCACATAACGGTTCATTTTTTAGCCCATGTTATAAATACCACCTCCATTCGTGTGTGGGGGTACTTTTGCTTATTCCAACACCTGAGAAACACGTTTGAGAGTGCCAAGAAGAGCAAGGTCCTAGTGAGATAATTGAGATTTGAGAATCCCAAAGGGAGCCCTCATTAGTGAGATCAAGAGTAGCAAAGTGTGCATCCACCCTTCTCATTAGGCTTGTCGTGGTCAAGTGAGAGTTCGTGCTTGTTACTCTTGGTGATCGCCATCACCTAGATGACTTGGTGGTGATTGGGAGTTTGGTGATCATCCGGCGGAGCTTGTGGGTGACCCAACTCAAGTTGTGAGCGGTTGTGGGTGATTCACCGCGACGAAGTGTCAAAGAATTAACCCGTAGAGAGCACTTGATCCTTGCGTGGATCAAGGGGGAGCTACACCCTTGCACAGGCGCTCCAACGAGGACTAGTGGAGAGTGGCGACTCTCTGATACTTCGGCAAAACATCGCCGCATTCCTTCTCCTCTCTTTACTTTAAGCATTTACTTTGAGCAATTCAATACTTGTCTTTTATATTCCTAGAATTGCCATGCTAGAGTAGGATTAGAACTCAGGGTGCTAAACTTTTGTGTGTTAGATCAATAGAAACACTTTCTAGGCATAAGGGGTTAATTGGGCTAACCATAGGATTTGATTATTGCAAAGAATTTTGTAATTAGCCCAATTCACCCCCCCCCCTCTTGGGCATCTTGATCCTTTCAATTGGTATTGGAGCCTCATGCTCACGAATTTAGGCTTAACCGCCTAGAGCAAGATGTCTCACGGGGGTGGACCTCCTCCTATCTTTGAGGGAGATAATTTTTCTTATTGGAAAATTCGCATGGAGGCGTATTTAGAAGCTCTAGATGTTGGTATTCTTAGAGCCATCTCACATGGCTTCCCAAAACCTCAGGATGCTACTCACCTACAAGGCGATGAGGTGAACTACGAGAAGTGGAATGCAAAGGCTTGAAACACCATCTTTAGAGGACTTTGCAAAGATGTGTTCAATCGGGTGAGGAACCACAAAGATGCCCATGCACTATGGTCGGACGTTTGTGCGCTCCATGAGGGAACTAAGAGTAAGCATGAGGAACGCTATCATCTTGTCATGAAAAAGCTCAACTCTTTTGAAATGCTTCCTAAAGAATGTGCTAATGAGATGTATTCACGTTTGAATGTTCTTGTAGAGGAAGTCAATGGGCTTGGACTCACTCAAATGCAACCATCCGATGTTGTAAGAAAAATTTTGAGTGTCCTCCCCATAAATAAATATGGGCATATTGTGACCGTGCTTCATCAAGGTGATCTTTCCACCGCTACACCAACACAAATCTTGGGAAAGATCAATGCTCATGAGATGTACATGCACATCACGCCACAAGATGGCTCATCCTCTATCAATAAGAAAGATAAGGACTTAGCATTCAAAGCTAGCCAAGAGAAGGGCAAAGCTAGACTTGAGTATGAGAACTCAAGTGATGATGAAGTTGATGATGAAAGTCTTGCTCTCATGGTGAAAAAGACCACCAAGATGCTAAAGAAGCTCAACAAGAGTGGCATCAAGTTTGATGGCAAGAAGAAGAAGTTCTTCACTAGCTCTAGAAGGAAGCCAATCTCCGAAATGGATTGCTTCAATTATGGAGAACTTGGTCATCTAGCACACCAATGCACTAAGCCCAAGAAAGAAAAGTTCAAGAACAAATACAAGGGCAAGAAAGATGACTCAAGTAATGAAGAAGAAGAAGAGAAGAAGAAGAACAAGCCATACAAGAAGAGAGATGGCAAGAAGAAGGACTTCCACAAGAAGAAGAAGAGTGGAAAGGCATACATTGTCGGTGATTGGCTCACGGACATTGATTTATTTAGTGCCTCATCCGATGATGATAGTGACAACGAGAAGGTGGCCGCAATTGTTATCAACTCTTCATCATCTTCATCGCCACCACCGCCATCATCCTCTATACACCTATGCCTTATGGCCAAGGGTGACCGCAAGGTATCTAACAATGATGATAGTAGTGATGATGAGCATGCTAGTGATGATGATAGCGATAGTGATGATGATGAATATGAATCACCTTCTTATGATGATCTTGCTAGATTGCTAAAACAATACACTAAGATCATTATAAAAACTAGAGCTAAAAATGAAAAGCTAGAAGCTAAAAATGATTCTCTTTTAGCCAAATGTGATATAGCGGAAAAGGCTAGTGTTGAGCTTAAAGAAGCAAATGATGCTATATCATCCAAACTCAAGGAGCTCAAATCTTCTAAGAAAGAGCTTAAAGAAAAACATGATAAACTTGAGAGGATACATAATGAGCTCATCACTAGCCACAACAAGCTAAGAGAAGAATATATTACTCTTAAGGTTAATCATGATAATCTTGTTATTGCTCAAGAATTCTTATCCAATGAGCCACATGATGCTACTAACGATGTTGTTAAGATTGATATAGCTACATCATGTGATGACTTGATTATTGAGAGCATTGAGCAAAGTTCTAGTAGCAAGGGCAAGCAAGTGGTTGAAGTCGATGATTATGGTAAGTTTGTCAAGCTCAAGAGTGACAATGAAAAGCTTAAGAAAGATCTTGAAGAACTCAAAACCACCAAGTCTATTGTGCTAGAAACTATTGTTCATGATGATGGTTTGATCCTTGAGAATAAGAAGCTCAAAGATAAGAACAAGAAGCTCAAGGAAGAGAAAAACAATGATGCTCTCAAGGAAGAAAACAAGAAGCTCAAGTTGGAGAAAGAGCATCTTAAGATTGGATTGAGCAAGTTCACTAGAGGCAAGCATCTTCAAAGTGAGCTACTAATGAATACCATCATGAAGATGGATAGAAGTGGCATTGGGTACTTGGCAAACCAAGAGAAGAAGGCTCAAGCTCAACAACAACATAAGTCCAAGCCAAAGCCAAAGAGATGTTTTGAGTGTGGACAAGAAGGCCACTTTACTCATGAGTGCCAAACTCCACCACCATAACCCTTGCCCAAGCATGCTAGACCTTTTCCCTTCAATGCTCACTACATGCTTAGAAAGGATTCTAGTGGAAAGATGAAAGTCATGTTCTTAGGTCCTCCCAACAAGAATAGGCTTAAGAAAATTTGGGTTGCAAAGTCACTTGTTGAGAAGGTGAAGGGCCCTCAACAAGTTTGGGTTCCTAAAGCTTGATCTCTTGTGTGTAGGTGAACTACCAGACCGGTGGAAGTCATTGGGTTATTGATAGTAGTTGCACACAACATATGACCGGTGATCCTCGTATGTTCACCTCACTAGATAAAGAAGTAGATGGACAAGAAAGAATCACATTTGGAGATAACTCAAAGGGCAAGGTCAAAGGATTGGGCAAAGTGGCTATATCAAATGATCATTCCATCTCCAATGTGCTATATGTTGCTTCTTTGAGTTTCAACTTGCTATCCGTTGGACAATTGTGTGATCTTGGCTTCCAATGCTTGTTTACCGAGAAGGAGGTTGTTGTATCCAAGAAGGATGATGATCATGTGATATTCAAAGGATTTAGATACAACAACCTATATCTAGTGGACTTTACCTCTGAAGATGCAAACTTGAAGACATGCCTATTCACCAAAACAATACTTGGGTGGCTATGGCATAGAAGACTTGCTCATATTGGGAATAGCTCACTCAAGAAGCTAATGAAGAATGATTTGGTGAGAGGGTTGAAGGATGTGATGTTTGAGAAGGACAAGCTTTGTAGTGCATGTCAAGCCAGCAAGCAAGTTGCAAATACCCATCCAACAAAAGCTTTCATGTCAACCGCAAGAGTGCTAGAACTCCTTCATATGAATTTATTTGGACCAACAACATACAAGAGTTTGAGAGGAAATCTTTATTGTCTTGTGATTGTTGATGACTATTCAAGGTATACATGGGTATTCTTCCTTCATGACAAATCCAAAGTTACATCTTGTTTCAAGAAGTTTACCAAGAGAGCACAAAATGAATTTGAAGTGAAGCTTAAGAAGATAAGAAGTGACAATGGGAAGAAATTTGACAACACAAACATAGAAGCCTATTGTGATGAAGTTGGGATCAAGCATGAGGTCTCCGCAACATATATTCCTCAACAAAATAGTGTAGTTGAGAGGAAGAACCAGACATTGATCACTCTTGCAAGAACAATGCTTGATCAGTACAACACCCCCGAAGCTCTATGGGCAGAAGCTATCAACACCGCATGCTATGCATCAAACCGCCTATTCCTTCAAAAGTTCCTTGGCAAGACATCTTATGAGTTGCTCAATGGAAAGAAGCCAGACATCTCCTTCTTTAGGGTGTTTGGTTGCAAATGCTACATCTACAAGAAGTGCCAACACCTAGAGAAGTTTCAAAGATGTTGTGATATTGGTTTTCTTGTTGGTTACTCATCAAAGTCCAAAGCATATAGAGTATTTAATCATGCCACCGGCTTGGTTGAAGAAACATATGATGTGGAATTTGATGAATCTAACGGCTCCCAAGGAGCACATGAGAATCTTGATGATGTAGGTGATGAACCATTGAGGGAGGCTATGAAGAACATTTCAGTTGGAGACATCAAGCCTAAAGATGATGTACAAGTGATTGAACCACCTTCTTCATCAAGTATGCCACAATATGGTGATAAAGATGGGAGAGTAGAAAATGAAGACACTCATGTCTCCCATGATCAAATGGTGGTACAAGCACAAGATGTTGATGCTCCGCAACCTCCTCCTCAAGTGGTCAATAGAAGAAATACACCTCTACTATAAGATTATCAACAAGATCTCATCATAGGGAGTCCATCAAAGGGTGTAATGACTCGCTCACAAAAACTTGCTTCATTTATTGCTCATCACTCTTTTGTCTCTTGCTTTGAGCCTACTAAGGTAGAAGAAGCTCTTCAAAATCCGGATTGGATAAATGCAATGCATGAAGAGTTGACCAACTTCACCCGTAATGAAGTTTGGACTCTTAAAGAGCGACCCAAAGGTGCAAGAGTCATTGGAATAAAGTGGGTGTTTTAAAATAAGCAAGATGATCAAGGCATTGTTGTGAGGAACAAGGCAAGACTAGTGGCAAAGGGGTTCTCTCAAGTTGAGGGTTTGGATTTTGGAGAGACCTTTGCACCGGTTGCAAGATTAGAAGCCATCCGTATCCTCCTTGCATATGCATCACATCATGAAATGAAACTTTATCAAATGGATGTGAAAAGTGCTTTTTTAAATGGCTTTATCAATGAACTAGTCTATGTTGATCAACCTCTCGGGTTTGAAGACCCTAGATATCCTAATCATGTTTATAGATTGTCCAAGGCATTATATGGACTTAAGCAAGCCCCAAGAGCTTGGTATGAGCGCATTTAGGACTTCCTCATTGAGAAGGGCTTCACCATTGGGAAGGTCGACACCACACTATTCAGCAAGAAGCTTGATGGGCATATCTTCATTTGTCAAGTGTATATTGATGATATCATATTTGGATCATCAAATGAAGATTCTTGCAAAGAGTTTGGTGAATTGATGTCGAAGGAGTTTGAGATGTCAATGATTGGAGAGCTTACATTCTTTCTTGGTTTTCAAGTCAAGCAAATGAGAGAAGGGATTTTCATCTCTCAAGAGAAATATACTAATGATCTTCTCAAGAGATTCAAGATGGATGAATGTAAGTCAATCAAGACACCAATGCCAACTAATGGACATCTCGACCTAGATGAGGGAGGTAACCCGGTTGATCAAACTCTCTACTGCTCAATGATTGGTAGTTTGTTATATTTAACCACTTCTAGGCCCGACATCATGTTTAGTGTGTGTATGTGTGCTTGATTTCAAGCTAATCCTAAGGAAACTCATTTGATTGCCATTAAAAGAATCCTTATGTATCTTAAGCACACACCAAGCATTGGCCTTTGGTATCCCAAAGGAGCTATATTTGAATTAGTTGGCTATTCCGATTCAGATTATGCCGGTTGCAAAGTTGATAGAAGAGCACATCCAGAGGGTGCCATTTGCTTAGTAGATCACTTGTGTCTTGGTCCTCCAAGAAATAAAATAGTGTGGCTTTGTCCACCGCCGAAGCGGAATACATTGCCGCGGGTGCTTGTTGTGCACAAATACTTTATATGAAACAAACTTTGCTAGACTATGGTGTAGTTCTAGAAAAAGTACCTCTTTTATGCGACAATAAAAGTGCAGTAAAACTTGCAAACAATCTGGTTCAACACTCTCGCACCAAGCACATAGATATACGCCTTCACTTTCTTAGAGATCATGTTGCTAAAAATAATATATCACTAGAAGGTGTAAGGACCGAGGATCAATTGGCGGATATCTTCACTAAACCGCTAGATGAGACAACATTTTGTAGATTGCGGAATGAGCTCAATGTGCTTGATTTTAGTAACTTTACTAAAAAATGAGCTTGTGTTGTCCCTTGCATTGCATTGTAATATACAACATGTTTAATGTCTTGTAATGCATATAGGGCTTGTCTAACATGGTTAAGATAACCGCCGAAAAGCGTGTGAAGAAGCTTAACCTTGGATCAAACTTGACAAGCAACTAGACTTATTTTCAAGTATTGCATTGCATATGCATGGTTGTTGTTTGTCGTTTGTCTTCAATTGCCCTCTTATTGCCTATTTTCTTAAAAAGAATTATAGCCTAAGGCAAAATATTTTGAAAAACTTGAGGGTTTGAGAGAGGTCACTCATATCAGTCCCAATTGGTGTTTATTTGGATCTTATTTGAGTTGGGACTTGATTGGGAACAGGCAGCACGAAGGACTTTGAAGATTCACTGAAAAAGGAGTGATCGGATGCTGCACCAGACTCTGATGTCCAGCATCTGGTCAGTTCACAGGAGGTGAACTGCTGTCGAGAAGGAGTGATCGAACGCTAAAACAGTGTTTTTCTAGCGTTCGGTCAAATGGAGCTTTAGCGTCCGGTCAAGAAAGAAGGCGTCAAAGCATGGTGACCGAACTCTGCCTGCATCCGGTCGGTGTCCACCAGACGCATCCGATCATGATTCCAGGAGATTTGGACCTCTCTAGAATTGACCGGACGCTGGGTGGCAGCGTCCGGTCGCTGCCACTAGAGCGTCCGGTCAACAGGATTCATGCGGCATACGAACTCTTTTCCTCTTTCCTTATCCAACTCCGTCGGGGGACCCAATTAACCGCAAGCCACTGCGCTTTGTGACCTAATCCACCGTGCATCCAAGCTAGGACAGGCCACCTCGCCACGCCGTCGTGTACCTGAGCCCTAGCCACCGCAAGCTCCAGCGCCCAAGTCATCATTCCCATGCACCACCGCAGCACCGCCGCACAGTCTCACCATGAGCCCGTGGCTCTCCTGCGCCACCATTTGCGCCCGCACCACTGCAGCACAGCTACCCGAGCCCTAGCGCCATCGAGCCTCTGCCCATGCCGTCCACGCCGCATCGCCGCTCCACCGCGCCGTGTCATGCCCTAGCCGCCAGCACTGCTTACGCCGCCATGCCAGCCTCCTTGCGCGCTCCACTGCCCTAGCACCGCCCACTGTCATCGCCAGTACTCTAGTGCCGCTGTGCATTGCCCTAACCCTAGCCTCGTGATTCGGTGGTTCCCCACGTGTCATTTCTCTTCTCCTCGGATCACCGGTTCGTCAGGTAGCAAGCCCACGTTTCTATTTCATACCTAATTGCTTGCTTTTATAGGGTTTCATATCTCTAGATGTATAATTAAAATTATTTGTATATCCTATCTATTCCATCATGCAGCGAGTCGGTGTTGTTGAGGTCTTAGTGGCAGTTGTCAGTTAACTCGGGGCCAAGCTCGCGAGTATGGATCAAGGCCAAGCCTCGGAAGTGACAGTCGGCAGTTGTCGCTTGTCAGCGGTAGTTGTTCTCTTCAGATCCAACCGATGGTTCACGTCAAGAATGTTGGGGGCGGTCCGGGTGATGAGGATCCGAGGCGTCCGCCTCGCTTGCCTACAGATCCAAAAGGCAAGATGACAAAGAAGACTTGAACAAAGAAGCACAAGTACCCAGATGTAGAGATAGCTAGAGCAGCCATAATTGCAGGGGCTGCAGAGCGTGCCGAGAGAGGAGGTGCTCACAGTGGAGTCCGGATTACAGATTAGCTTTCACCAGAAGCAAGGGCTACACTTGAGCGGGTTGAGCGCCTTCATGGTGGTCCACCTGGGACTCTCATGATTGGAGGACGACGTGTTGCCATTGATGAGGGTTAGCCTCAGGGGGAGTCACAGTAGCAGGCACCATTAGTAGAGCCAACTCAGGAGGGACAGCAGGCCAAGGAGATAGAGCAGGCACCTCAGCCATAGCTTTGCCGCTCTGGTCATACCCATGCTCCAGTCACGCCAAGGGCGGATACACAGCGGAGGGGTTCTCGTCCACCACCCAAACCACAGGGTCCACCTCCTGTGACACACTTGGACTTTAGGGCCGCCACGGCCAAGCAGGTGTAGCAGCTCAGGTTTGTGGAGTTTGAGCAGTGGTTCCCACTAAGGAGGGATTACAGAGCATCAGAGGACTTGTACACACCACTCTAGGAGGATTTCTACAATGCACATCTTAACAGTGGAGCTATATTCAGACCTTAGAGGGTGTGCAACATTGAGTCTATAGTTGCAGCAGTTGGAGAGCACATACGCCCCTACCTTATATATCTACCAGGGCTAACAGACTTGATTGAATGGACAGGATTATATGTTCCATCTTGGGTCCATCAATTCTATGCTACTCTATGGATTGACCTGCAACACAGATACATTCACTTTGTATTCAGAGACAGGGATTACAAGCTGACAAGCACTAGAGTCAGGGAGATACTTAGGCTTTAGGAGCAGCCTGTCAGGTTACATGATGTTTGCTATGGACAGACAGCGCCTCCCACATGCCCTCATGGCGGTATGGTGCCTCCCACAGATTTGGTTCGCCACTGCTTCAAGGAGCCTTTTGGCGAGGGGTCGAGCAGGACTCCCAGTGATCTCACTCCTATAGCTAGAGTGTTGGATGCCATTATAAGGAGGACCTTGATTTCGAGGATGGGGTATCGCGAGGGCTTGACTCGCTTGCAGCTATGGCTTCTCAACTTCCTGATGCAGCAGACCGTATTTTACATTTGGGATCTCCTTCTTTCAGAGATGGAGGATACTATTGCTGAGGGGTTTAGAGGTCATCGATAGTTGCCCTATGCCCATTAGATCACATTTCTTATTCACAGGGCAGTTACAGTGAGGTTGCTTGAGATGTTAGCTGAGTACAGTGGTGCTACTACAGAGTTCCCTATATACAACCTGACTCAAATGATCCGCTATAGTACACCACAAGCACCTAGTCAGCCGCGCCATCGTCCAGATGTACCCGAGACTAGCCTAGCAGGATGCTATTATCAGAGGTATTGCAGTTACTGAGGAGCAGCTTGCTCAGCAGGAGGGGATGGTCGAGAGCAACCCTAGTGACAACTCAGATGAGGACTATCGGGACATTCCTTAGATGCCTGCACGTCGACATGATCATGAGGCCGGCAGCTCTAGTTCAACCCCACCTGCACCGTAGATAGACCCCGCTCTCCTTGCTAAGCGGATGAGGCAGGATTAGGCACGCCAGGCTTAGGAGACCGCTGCCACTTTTGCACAGTTCCAGACTCGGTAGGACGAGTTTCAGCGATAGCAGCTAGCTATTCAGCAGCAGACGTAGGCTCTACAGCAGTAGCAGTAGGCCATGCATCAGCAGCAGATCGTCATGCAGCAGCAGCTACTTTGATTTATGCAGCATGTAGTGACAGCGATTGGGGCTCCACCGCCATAGCCTTCGCCCTAGCTTGGTCAGCCTGCCACCACTTTGATGACTCTAGCATTATAGCCTAGTGGGCTTCAGAGTTAGGGATAGCTACCAGCACAATATGCTTCACCTACAGAGCAGGTGTCCTAGTATTTTGCTTTGCCAGTGATAGCCCCGCAGTTCACACCTCTTTAGATAGGCTTCACACCGGCTGCGATGCCCTCGCTGCTAGTGCTAGAGACTACAGTGTCTAGGAGCCTTAGTGCTTCCTTTAGTGAGTTGACAGGGTAGCCTACTCCTCCATACTTACATGTCCTAGGTCCTTCTATCGTTGCACCTATTATCGGGACTACAAAGACGCTCCCTTCATCAGTGGCATCATTAGAGCCAGCTGCTTCAGTCATACCAGCACAGCCTACATCAGCTCCTGTTCCTGATCCGACCCAGATTGCTTCAGCATCGTTTCCAGCTACAGAGGGTCAGACTGCTTAGAGCTCAGGGTCAGATGACGATGGCGTCCAGTTTTAGCTCGCTCCTCGTACCTCAGCGCCTAGCTCGTCCGCTGCAGCTCCGCTGACCGACCCTTAGGTTTTGGTGTTTGACGCCAAAGGGGGAGAGGGCTCGAGTATGATAGCCTTAGGGGGAGCTTAGCTTACTTAGTAGTTCATTATCTAGTACATTTGGAGTTTTATGTGTGATACACTTTTATGCATTCGTCATGTGTTTACTTTTATGCATTAAACTATATCTTTGTGATAGTGATATCTATGTGATCGTGATATGTGACATGTGAGCTCTCTACTTTGAATCATTTATATGTCATATCACTTGTGCTATGCTCTTTTGCTTTGCTTCTACGTTTTACTTCGATGCAAATGAGCTTTATTACTTATACTCATGCTTATTTCATATCTTTTGAGTACATCACATTGGCTTGGGTCATATAAGCTTGCCTAATACTTTTGTTCTTATTGCCAAAAGCTTATATGAACCAAGCATGTTAAAAACCTCATCTCTTTCACATACTCGAGATGGTATTGTCATCAATCACCAAAAAGGGGGAGATTGAAAGCGTCTAGGCCTCTAGTTGGGTTTCGGTGATTAATGACAATACGTGATTACTGTGACTAACATGTGTTTTGCAGAGGCAATTAAGTTAGGTCACTGTAATGGAGATCGATTGGGCTATCATGATGGTCATGCCCCTACAATGGAAATTGTTTCGGTTTTCAAAGAATGGACTAGTTCTAAGTGTCGATTGAAGTTGGAGTGACACTTAGAGTAGTTTAGGACTTTGTTTTTCCTTTGGTCGTACTATTAAGGGGGGTACAGATGGGTAGCTTGACCTAGGTGAGTCTAGTGGGTTAGGTGTGGTGCACACTTGCTAAAACTAGCGCTAGGTAGCTCCAAAATAGTTCTTAGATCCAATGGAGCAAACTTCATTCACATATGATCGAGAGTTGGAAGTGAATGGAGGGTCAAATACTGACTGGACGCTGGCTTCGGTGTGACCGGACGCTGGCTTAGAGTCCGGTCAGTTCATTTGATCAAGGTGAAGTCGTCTGGATGCGACCGGACGCTGAAGGCTAGCGTCCAGTTGACATCAGTAAGGTTCTAGTGAGGGTAAATTGCGACCGGATGCATCCGGTCACACTGTAAACACTGGGTTTCAGGGTGAACTGACCGACGCGTCCGGCCAACATGACCAGAGCATCCGATCACCCCGCAGAGACACATAACGGTTCGTTTTTCAGCCCATGTTATAAATACCACCTCCATTCGTGTGTGGGGTACTTTTGCTTATTCCAATAGTTGAGAAACACGTTTGAGAGTGCCAAGAAGATCAAGGTCCTAGTGAGGTGATTGAGATTTGAGAATCCCAAAGAGAGCCCTCATTAGTGAGATCAAGAGTAGCAAAGTGTGCATCCACCCTTCTCATTAGGCTTGTCATGGCCAAGTGAGAGTTCGTGCTTGTTACTCTTGGTGATCGCCATCACCTAGACGGCTTGGTGGTGATTAAGAGTTTGGTGATCATCCGGCGGAGCTTGTGGGTGACCCAACTCAAGTTGTGAGCGGTTGTGGGTGATTCACCGCGACGGAGTGTCAAAGAATCAACCCGTAGAGAGCACTTGATCCTTGCGCGGATCAAGGGGGAGCTACACCCTTGCATGGGCGCTCCAACGAGGACTAGTGGGGAGTGGCGACTCTCCGATACCTCGACAAAACATCATCGCGTTCCTTCTCCTCTCTTTACTTTAAGCATTTACTTTGAGCAATTTTGCTCAATACTTGTCTTTTACATTCCTAGAATTACCATGTTAAAGTAGGATTGAAACTTAGGGTGCTAACTTTTGTGCGTTAGATCAATAGAAACACTTTCTAGGCACAAGGGGTTAATTGGGCTAACCATATGATTTGATTATTGCAAAGAATTTTGTAATTAGCCCAATTCACCCCCCCTCTTGGGCATCTTGATCGTTTCAAGGACCATGGACGGCAAACTCCTACCGACATTCTATGAAGCTACAGAAAGAACGGGCCTAATCGAAGAGGACAACACGCTGAACGAGAGTCTCGCTGAGGCAACCGGGTGGATGATGCCATATGCGCTGCGAAGGCTCTTTGCAACAATATTGGTATTTTGTGAGCCCAGCGATGTGTTTGGACTTTGCGAGAAACACAAGGAGGCAATGTCGGAGGACTACAGGCGCAATAATTAATCCACCATGGTGGAGCAGATGATCCTCATAGATATTCAAAAGTTGCTACAATCAATGCAGAAGGATATAAAGATGTACCCACTTCCTGATATCGATGACACATATGACGTCTCTCGTGATATTCCTAGAGAGATTTTTGAGGAGGCTAGCATTGAGGCTAACAAGGATGATGTGGCTCTGTCAAACACTCTTAATGAGGAGCAGTGGGCTGCATACGATGAGATTATGTCCTTAGTTGATACCGAACACGAGGGCCTCTTCTTTATGGATGGTTCTGGTGGGACCGAAAAGACTTATCCGTATAGAGCACTTCTAGCTACTATACGCAGTCAGAAAAAGATTGATGTGGCAATAGCTACATCTAGTGTCGCAGCCTCAATTATACCTGGTGGTAGAACCGTCCGCTCACGCTTTAAGATTGACTTAGAATTATTTATGGGCGTTGTACCCAAACCGGTTTTGGGCCTGTCGGAGCCCGTGTGGCTTGCATGGGCTTGCATTGCAAGTACAACATTTGCATGGTACGTAGCATTTTATTTGTTTTCTTCCGTATATACTCCCTCTGTATCGTTTTCATAGTCGTTTTAGCCCTCAATAAGGTTCAGTAAAGATTCTTTGAACCAAGATGATGCTGTGTCCAGATGCATGGATAGATTTCTGAACCTGGACGTTTTAATGCAGTGCCAGATCGACTCTGAAAAATGGAGGAGTACTGTACATGTATACGCTTGTTTGGACTTAGCATCTAGTGCCTGCGCACACTGGTGGTGTTCCTGGGCCAACATGGCCTGGCTTGCTAAGGTGAAGAGAGGTGTTGCCGGGCTGCGCCGCTCCGCCGCCGCGGTGGACATGCTTGCCGTTCCGGCGATCGCCGGACTCACTGTTGACTGGCGCTTTGTCGAGCCGTAGGGTGCCGTATTTGCCACGGCCATGGACGAAACTGCGCGTTCACCGGGCTGCCGTTTCTGCCGGCCGGGCCGCCACGGTCGTCGTGGATGTGCCGTGTTGCCGAGACGCCGCACCTACGTTCGTCGCGGGCCCAAGATGGCGGCCGCCAGGCCGTTGAACTGGGGCAACATCAACGGGCTGCTGGCTTGCCCGGTTGCCGCAAGCCGTGGATGCCACGTGGCTGAGTTGCGACGTGCGTTCGTTGCCCACGGTGCCGTGCCATGCGCTTGCCGCCGGTGACTTATACGGCCAGTCCCGCAGTGATGTTGGTGCTGCCGAGATGGCCCCAGACGTGTCGCCGTTCCGGCACCGGTGCAACTTGCCGTCGCCCGTGCCGGGATTGCGCACGAGGCCCTGAATCATAGCTACGCAGGGGGGTCAAATACGGATCATTGAAATATGTACAGAATCTCACCCTCGAAGTGAGCAGCCATGGCGATGTTGATGTCGAGGTACGGACGTCGCGCCGAGTCTCCGAGGTGGCTGCCGGCGAGGCTCCTGCTGTGCTCGCCGGACCGGGCGCTCCGGCCTCCGGGGAACTGGTGGATGGCGAGGAACGCGTGTGTGTGCAGCAGGGCGGCGGCGTGTGCGTGAAGAATGTGTGTGCGCAGGGCGGGGGTGTGGAAGCAGTGGAGCAGAGCGGCGGCGTGTTGGTGATCGAGTGTGTGTGTGTGTGTGCAGCCTGACGGCGGTGTGTTATGATGGAGTGCGCGTGTGTGTGGTGAGAGGGAGGAGGGCTTGTGTATTTAATTTATATATATAGGCCAGATGAGCTAGCGAAAATAATCTGTTACCACCCGCGTCACGTACCCAGCTTGATCGATAGCACTCGGAGGGCGCGCGCACGAGACGAAAGCCATCGGTGGTTTTTAGGTGTAAATAAATAAAATAACAGATACACACATACTATTACAGCCGTACATCGTACATACGACCTGGCAGGCCCCTTCGTTTGGTTCGGGGGGCTTAGAGCGGCTGCAGCAATCGAGTACCTATAAAACGTCATCGCAGGGCCGGTGGGCAAGCACACACACGTACAGCAACCACAATCCTTTCACCTTTTTTAGGGGAAAACTTGATTCACCCCAAACCCGGCCTCCGCTATTCCATCCATCTCGTAGTCCCTTCCCACACCACAATGTCGTCGTCCTCATCCTCCATTGTCGCCACCTCCGCTTTCGGCTCGCACGTGCTCAAGATCGACGGCTACATGCGCACCAAGGGACTCGCCACCGGCATCCACCTCAGGTCCTGCTCCTTCAGCGCTGGTGGCCACACCTGGCACCTCGCCTACCTCCCCAACGGGGACTCCGCGTGGAACGCTGACTTCATCTCGTTCTACCTCGTCCTCGAGGACCCCCCCGCCAACGGCACCCCGGTGCTCGCGCAGTTCTGCATCGCCCTGCTCGACCGCGCCGGCAATCCGGTGCCGTCCCACACCCAGGCCCGCCCCGTGACCCGTTTCGCCGCCCACGCCGCGCACTGGGGCTTCAACACCTTCATCCAGAGGGAAGTGCTCGAGAAGTCGAGGTACCTCAACCTCAAGGACGACTCCTTCTGCGTCTGCTGCGAGGTCAACGTCATCACTGGGTTCCGCGCTGAGGACGCCGCCTCCGTCGCCGCCAAAGCTGCTGCCACCGCGTGCGTCCGCGTCCCGCCGTCAGACCTGTCGCAGAACTTCGGCGAACTCCTGCGGAGCGAGCTGGGCGCCGACGTGCGCTTCCGGGTCGACGGGGAGGACTTCGTCGCACATCGTTGCGTGCTCGCGGTAAGATCGCCGGTGTTCCAGGCCCAGCTGTTCGGTGCCATGAAGGAGGCCTCGCTTTCCGCTGGGGAGCATTGCTGGGTGGAGATGGATGACATGAGGGCAGACGTGTTCAGGAATTTGTTACATTTCATCTACACCGACGCGCTGCCCACCAAGCCCGAGCGCCAGGAAGAGACCCTCATCATGGCTCAGCACCTGCTCGTCGCCGCCGACAGGTATGGCATGGAGAGGCTCAAGCTCATCTGCGAGGACATTCTGTGCAGGCACATCGACGTCAGCACCGCGGCCACCACGCTGGCCCTTGCTGAGCAGCACCGATGCCAGGGGCTCAAGGAAGCATGCTTTCAGTTCCTCAAGAAGTCTCCTGGGTCGCTGAATGCTGTTATGGCAACTGATGGATTTGACCATCTGGCCAACAGCTGCCCGGCCATTATAAAGGAATTGATGTCTAGACTTGTTGCTGCCCATTCCAACTGAACAAGATTAAGGACATGTTGTCCAACATGACAGCAGCAATGCGAAATGCAACTGTCCACTCCCTGTTATTGTGTGTTAGTCACAATATTAAAGGTGCCGCTCCGGATATGCTATGTATGTTTAGTTCATCTTATTAAACTTTATTTAGTTATATGTGATATCCCAATGTATGTTTAGTTAGTTATAATCTTATTAAACTTTGGTTTTGGAAGGAGAACTATATATTCCGAGGGGAAATCCTTTCAAAGTATTGTAGTTTTATTTTTTCTATGCTTGGTACAAATATCATTATGGAAATTAGTTCTCTAAGATACATTATTATGGTTATGGAGAGGGTGTTCAATGTCAAGCAACATTACACATTGTTCTGCCTGCGAGGAGTATTTGCTCTAATAGTTACATGTGTACTTTAATCCTAATTAAAAATGGCACATTATTATTGTATCATGTTCCTTTTTTTCTTGCTTGGTTGTTATATATGTATCCGATCGAGGACAAATGTATGTTGATACGACTGCATGGCAATCCCATGTTCATTTCAAGGTCACCACATTAGCCGATACCTTGCCGACATTTGCCCAATTTCATGATAATTGAAGCAATTGCAGTACTAGCTACAACTTTGTATTGGCGCTGATGGTATTATTGTTACCCAGTTTTGTTGTTGTTCAGTACAAAATCCTTTTTGTAGACTTGTAGCTAGATTCAGCTCGATCTGGACATGCCTGGAGACAGGTGCTCATTATTCCTACGAGGTTTATTTTGTTTACATGTACTCTTTCTTCTACTCCTTCAATTCGGTTCCAATTTAAAGGTCATTTTTTAAAGTTTTTTACATACACAAAATTTACTAGATATTTAGACATATCATATGTCTTGGTGCATAACAAAAGCTATGTACCTAGAAAATCCAAAAATAACCTATAATTTGGGACAGTGGGTGGGATGAGTTACCTTTAACAGCTGATAGTTTATATTGTTTGTTGGTGCAATTTGTGCATGTACAGGTGAGAAAAATTGATCCATAGAAGCTATATTCTGCTCAAAACTTTAGTGTTATTTGGATGACATTGCCCACCATAGTTAATTTTGTTTCCCGACAACATATGTTGATTGCAGAACTGGTTCCATGATTATCTAAAGAAAGAAGCTCTAAAACGGTATATGTACCGGTAGTTGAGAGCTTTTTCTAGGTCATTTTTTGAAATGTGATAAGCCATTTCCATTATCACGGAAATTAGTGGTCATTATTATTTTGATGAAATGATACTCCTTAGCTCACTTATGGAAAGCATGGGGTATTTTTTTTTTGGAAAAAGCATGGGGTATGTTGATAAAGTAGGTTTGCAAAGGCCGCATGAGAGGCATATTCAACTTCTCTAGAAGACCGTGTATTATGTACATATATAATATGCCCTAGAGACCAACCATATTGGATCAACGAATAGGCTCAGAGGGATTATGATCCATTAGGGTTTTAGTTAGAGTTATAATATGCCACAAGCATTGAAGAACCATTAGTAACGTTTATATATAGGAGGCGGTGGTGGAGGGCGTTTGCATGCATTGACGGCCTTCACCAACGAAGTTTCCATATTTAGACATAACAAATTTACTAGACTCAATAGGACATAATCGTTCGAACATAACAAGGATGTTACATGTTCTTCAGATGCCCAATGTTCCCTAAAGTGGCATTTAGTTCGATTAGGGATGAAAACAATCAAAAAGGTCGGGAAAAGTCTCTAGTCACTTTTAGTTTCACAAAACGAAAATGGAATCGGGAACCTTGGTCGGGAAAATAGTAAGGGAAATGTCAGAGAATCGAAAATAGGAGAATTCGATTGGGTCCACGTTGATAATGGTCGGAACCGATTCAGGAACACCAAACAATGTAACCATGACTTTAAGATTTAATTGGCCACAACAAAACTATATAAGATCATACAATCTATATACCCTTATAAAGCTAAACCCCACGAGATAATTTTTCTCCTCATGCAAGGTGTCCACGTCATTTTCTCCACTAAGTGACCTCTATATACTCTTGTAAAGCTAAACCCCACTAGATGATTTTCTTTTCATGCAAGGTTTCCACATCATTTTTCACTAAGTGACCTCACTAGATGTTCTATCTCTTCATGCAAGGTGTCAACATCATTCTTCACTAAGTCCATGTCATCCCTTATTAATTACCAAGGGTCCATATCATTTTCCACTAAGTGACCCCGCTAGATGTTCTATCTCTTCATGCAAGGTGTCCACGTCATTCCCCACTAAGTCCATGTCATCCTTATTAATTATAAAAAAAATATCCACGTCATCTCTATCATGTGCAATACTTTTAATCTTTAATCTATTAATATACAAGTCATCTACATACGCTATTTGTTTCATCATATATATTGCTCTATAACGTAATCACATATATATTCTATTGGTTTTTCTTCTATTAACTTACTGATTTTTTACCAGATCTGATACAATAAAATAACATGCAAGTCAAATTCATATATATATATATATATATATATATATATATATATATATATATATATATATATATATATATATATATATATATATATATATATATATATATATATATAGTATACAAAATACCATATAGTAATGCTACGTATACAACAGATTTATTTTTAGAAAAAACCCACGGCAACGCGCGGGGTATGCTTTAGTTCCAAAAAGCATGATGCACGTGAAATTTATCATCAGTGTATATTTCCATGAAGCCATAGACTAGGGAATATAAATTTCAATTCTCGTTATTTACTTTGGAAAGCATAATTAGATAACCGTAAAAAAACATGGAAAAATGGAAGAAAATAAAACAAATTGGCCAACTATTTGTGACAAAAAAAGCAAAACACGCGGGATAAAATAAAATATACAAATTGCGGGTGTGCTAGTGTACTAAGTACACAAACAAAGGCAAGTAGGTAGAGAAAACATGCATTTCATTAATTCTTTAATCAACAAAATTAAGCGCGCGTGGCGTCGTCTTCGCTTTTTTGCCTTCTCCGTGCATGGTGATGGTAGATGGATGATAATTAATGTAGGTGTAGGCGTTGGTATGATCCATGGCCTCGTCGGTCATGGGCGACGTGTGAACGTCAATGGTTGGTTAGTAATATGCATGAAGAAGAAACGAAGCGTCGACTTGATATTGACCAATAAATATTAAAGTTGCTCAACAATTAAGATAACCCAATCTCCGGCTCAGACAGTCGACGAGATGACAGTTTGTGCTCTCGGCCTCGTCGCATGCATGTGCTATCTGCACCGTTCAAAACTGCTTTGAGATTCGTGCTGCGCACACACTACTGTTTGGCATTACACGTATCTCGAAGCGCAGTGTGGACGGCTGCGATAGCACATCCTCGATGTGCATGTATGCACCAAAAAAGTTGCTTTGGAATGGAAGACACATTCGTGCACCAGCTAGATGGCGCTTTTATTATTTGTCGATGTAACTGATGGGCTTCAACGCCCAAAGCAGCTCCCTAGGAAGGACCGGACCGTACCCCTCCCGATGGCGCGAAGAACTCAACGTACAGCTAGCCATCAGACGTCGTTTGTGGCTGCTTCAATGAGCTAGCATCAGCAGCAGCATGCCGGCGTGGTACGTCAGCGCCGGCTTCGTTGGCTTCTTCGTTAGACATGCGCGGGGTTGATTTGAGGTTTAGAAGACTGAGCTCGCCGAAGATAACAATGATGGTGCAGTGACCCATGTCGATAGGCAATGCACGAGTGCGACGACGGTGGTCTCGGCAGCGGCGATGGATCCGATCATCACGGACTCGTAGCTATCGATCTTCTCGGCAGCATCGATCTTCTTCATAGCTAGGCTCGCTCGTAGCTATCGACCTTCTCGGCAGCATCTTCATAGGCTCGATCGTAGCGATAATCGACCTTCTCGGCGGCATCTTCACAGGCTCGCAGCTATGGATCGGATGTTCTCGGCGGCATCTCCGATCCGATCCGGTGACAATCTGGCTGAAGAAAATCTTCTCGGCGTGCATGTAATTAACTGAGGAAATAGAGAGAGATCAGTTTGTGTGACTACCTGTATGTGCCGGCCATGATCTCCACCATCCAGCAGCTAGCTACTAGCTGATGATCTCCAGGCGTCTCCCATGTACGTGGCCGGCCGGCCGGCCGGCGACGAAGCTGGAGCTTTGCCTTCTCGATCTGTATTATGTACTGGCGTGTGCGTGTCTGGTCTGAGTGTGTGAGCTATATAGCGTGTGTTGGTGTGAGAGACAGTCTCCTCCTCTCGTATGAGTGTGTGTGTGTGTGCCTGCGGACCCTCGCTCCCTGGCGTGTGTAGCGGCTCTCCTTTTATAGGCCAACGGCGATGCAGCTAATGACCCTACAGCTGCCTAATTAATAATACCCATATTCATATTATTTCCTTGTTAGCTTTTGTATCGTTTTCTTCTTTCTTTTTATATATGAGCACCAACCAATCAGCTTGATCGATACTTGCCATAGATAGGATCATATCACCAGGTGAGTGCGTATTATTCCTTGGGCCTGTAATGACCCTCTTTTGGTTCGTTTGGCGCGCTTGGGCAGGTGTTTTTGCGAGTAGTTCTGCTGGTAGGTCAAGTTGGGCCATGTTCGCTGATCCCTTGGTGATTAGCCTAGTGGCTGGGCGTTAGCTTTTGTTTACGTTTCTTGCAGTACTGTTAAACTGTGTAATTTCGTTACATCAGTAATGAAATTTGGTTTTACCGTGGTGGAAAAAAAATATATCAAGCGAGTATATATAATTGGCTAGCTTTCCATTTGTGAAGCACGTCCAGCCAGTACATAATGGACCATCTATATATATATATATATATATATATATATATATATATATATATATATATATATATATATATATTTTTGTTTCGCTGAAAAATCATGGCTGAAAGTACCGTTCGCTGATTTGTTGTGAGAGAAAAATACTGTTCCTTTGCTGAAACAGTACGGCTCATAAGACAAGCGAACATGGCCATAATAGCTCAATTGCAATTGTCGTCGACACACCTAATTAATTATATGATGCAAATAAATATATATGTACACGTGCATCAACGCCGAACGATGATAAAATATTACGCCGTAGTATGTATTTGCTAGCCACGCACGTACACTCATAATAGTTCTTTCCTTCTTATATCATTTCTCACTATTTTATTTTAGAACAAAAAAACACAAAATGCATACGTACTGCCGCCTTCAAAACCTGCACATATCACTCCACGTCTCTTTTATCAAAGGTACGGTGTCAATAATTTAGTGAGGGCTTTAGTGTACGAAAATCCATCAAACATTTTTAGTGGAACCATTCAACATTTTTTTTTTTGAGTGGAACCATTCAACATGGGTCAACTCCCAAGTTTGTGAATGAACTTGGGCCAAACCAGTTGCGCTTGGGGCCTGCCAGTGCCAGGAGTACAAAACTGGACCGAGCGTGGGCTGGCTTCCAAGTGTGAATGACCAACGAAACGAGGACTCAGACTAGGTTTTTTGCGCTTTTCCGCACAAGCACAGGCACAGGCGGGCCGCCGGCGGAGTGGTCCACTCTCCTGCCGAGCGAACCCGAGAGCAGGTGCCACTGGCATAGAGGGAGCGGCCGGGGTACAGGATGCGGGGGTTGAGACGCGCGGCGAAGCGCGCCGGGGAGATGGCGTTCAACGCCGCCGGCGGCGCCGTCAACTGGTTCCCGGGCCACATGGCCGCGGCCTCCCGTGCCATCCGCGACCGTCTCAAGCTCGCCGACCTCGTCATCGAGGTCCGCGACGCCCGCGTGAGTCCCCCGCGCCCCCCTCCTCTCTTCTCTGCCTAACTTACTGAGCGCCGCGCGTTGTTGGCACGGGCGTTCGGGGTCAGGGCTGCTCTTGGCGCTCGGTCGGTGTTCGACCGAATGAAATAATAAGATTATCTACTATATAGATAGAAAATACAACAGTCAAACAGAACTTAAGGAAGTTATGATATACCAGGATTGCTTCTCATATCAATCTAGTCTGCAGTAGTATATTACATTATTATTACCCGACGGTGACGCCGCTCATTGATACACTTGTGACCGCCGGCTGATCGCCGTCGACATGAGCACACAAGAAATACAATATTTGGAGTGGTAGATTCGCAGAGAGGAGGAACCATCCTCAGCTCTGTCGAGTGTTTTCTGAATAAGCAATGAACTGAGTTTGGTCATACATAACATGACACTTAAGTACTAGAATAAGACACTGCCAGATATAGTTCTACTGTGCGCCATCCGACTATGAAAACGTAGCTCTTCTCCTTCAGTTGACGCCTGTAGTGTCCTGCATGACACTCATGCTCAACGGCCCCTCTCAATCAGTCCCCAACAAACCTGGCGAAAAATATTTGATGGGGCTGATTTCAATGTTTTCCCCCCTTCTTTTGCCATCTTATGTACATAGCATATACTTGCTTAGTGTTCTTTACTTCTCTGATTATCGGTGTACTGCTACTGTACTTATGACCAGATTCCATTATCCTCAGCAAATAAAGACCTTCAACCAGTGCTCTCAGCAAAGAGGCGAATTCTTGCTCTAAACAAGAAGGATCTTGCAAACCCCAATATAATGAATGTATGTATGGCTCAGTCTCTTAGCCTGCAATCCTCACTTCCTTCTTATTTACATTTATTTAAAAAATAAAAATGTGTATGCTGGTTGGTTTAATGTTCTCCACATATTCCAATTTTGATTAACTCATCATAGTTTGTTGTTCACTTTTTCTATGTACTGACCATCACAGGTTCATATTTACTTTTTATTTACAGAGGTGGATTAATCATTTTGAATCATGCAAGCAGGATTGTATTTCAGTAAACGCACATAGCTGCAGTTCTGTTAATCAGGTTACTTATCTGTCAGTTTCATGTTTATGCATTTTTGTCATTGAAACTTCACACTATATATTTTTGTGCTGGAAGGTTTATGGTTGAGTGAGTATCAAGCTGTGTAATTCTGTAGTATACAATATATTTTTTATCTCATAATTTCTTAAAAGGTCAGTTAAAATCATCATCATTTTCTATATGACTAGTACAGGTCTTTAAGAATTCAACAATAAACAATGGCAAAAAAAAGTAAGCCATGAACTCTTGTGGTATAACATGAAATCTCTCTTGTTTCAAAATAATTCTTTCAAATAGTTTCAAGCAAGTTATCATCAGAGTATGATTTTACTCGATGCACTGGATTGAGATTTAGTTGCTGTGTTTAATACTTGACTTGAGTGAACTACTGGAAGTGTCGGATATCTATACCCAGGTATCTGAGCCAAAAGATTAATGATCCTCACGTCGCCTCATCCGATGGTTAAGGACGAAACTGCGGCCTCGTCCGACCTCCCAGGGGTTGGGCGGGGCCTCGTCCAACTCCGAGGACGAGGTTTCCGCCTCGTCCGACCCCAGGGGCCAGGCACGACTTGTCCAACTCCGAGGATGAGGTTTCCGCCTCGTCCGACCCAAGGCGTGGGCTCCAACTCTAAGGACAAGGTTTCCACCTCGTCCGACCCCCAAGGGCCGGGCCACGCCTCGTCCAACTCCGAGGACGAGGTTTCCGCCTCGTTCGACCCCAAGGCGTGGGTTCCGACTCGTCCGGTCCCACAGGAAGGGCTTCGCCTCGTCCGACCCCCGAGGGTCGGATTCTGTCTCGCCCGGCCCCCACGGCGAGATTTCCGCCTCGCCCGTTCCCTATGAGTCGGATTTACAACCGGACAAAAGCAGTGTCCCCGGGGTAGGACCCGAACCGCTTCAACCACTACGGCTTGGAGGCGCACGCCCGGGAGCACGTCTCGGACGTGACCTGATGTGACTGGCGGTTGCATCAGGCCATGCTGGGAGACTCACGTTGCCCACCCCGTCAACATGCCAGCACTGTGCTGCCAACTCCCTGCTTGACCACCGTCCAACGTCAGTCGACCGGCGTCAGTTGACTGGCACTGTATCGCTAGCCCCCCGTATGGCCTTTGTCAGGGACCTTTTGACCATTCTGTCCGCTCGGATGGGATGGAAGACAAGAACGACGCATGCCGCCCGCCCGCATGCTGCAACGGCTAACAGGACTCCGGTACGACGCCGCTGCTACCATGATCTACAGGGTCAGCGGGACCTACGCGAAGAGGAGAACGACACACCTCCGGGAGCCTGTTTTCTCTTTCTCTTTCCCTCTTCCCTTCGGCTGTAACCCCTGCTTTCCCTTAGGCTATAAAAGGGAAAGCAGGGCGTCCCACTGGGGGGGGGGGAGACATCGAACAAGTGCATCCCATAGCATCGGTTCACCGCACCAAATCACGAACAACACATCACCAGAGACTTGGGACCAATCCCTCTCTCGTCCGTTTGTAACCCCTACTACGAACTTTTCAGTGCTAAGTAATACAAGCAGCAGCCAAGAACTAGACGTAGGGACATTCTGCCCAAACCAGTATAAATCTTGTGTCTTCTTAGCACATCATCCGGGCCAGACGCGTAATATACAAATTTACTCGTTGGTGTTTACTCAAAACACCGACAGGAAGTATATGAAGTTGTATGTTACACGAAAATTGTAGTTGAAGAATTTTTTCTCTGTTCCTCTCAGAATTCCCAGAATTCAAGTTTTGCTGCAAAAAGCAAAGGAAGGAAGCAATACTTACAGAAAAAGCTCTTTAGGTGCCTTCACTTTTACCACAAAGGCCTCCACATATTCCAATCAATGGCCTCTATTTTGCATAACCTTTTTCTATATGGGAGACATGACTGATGACTCCGATAAAAAAATTGTAAGCAATGAGGATTGCTTGCAATAATAGATTGACTGATTAGGATACAAGGTACATGTATATATGGAAACAGAATCAATCAAGATTCCTTCTCCTATCCCTAACCAACCCAATAGTGCTGGCTGTGCTATGAGCGCACAGGCCCTATATATACACGCATAAGGTGCATATGACACAAATGTGTCAAACAAAATGATGTTAATATTTTCATTATGATATAAACAGGGTTTTGGCATTTTTTAGGATCCATATGACAATCAAAGGTATGTAACCATTGGGTGAACTGTTCTATCAGTTTGATCCCAGATGATACTGTATGTTGTCTTTAATGTACATTATAGTTTAAAGTCTGTTATTGATTATTATTTTTTTGTATTTACAGCTTCTTGGTTTTGCTGAGCTGAAACTAAAGGAAGCAATCTCAAAGGAGCCCACCCTTCTGATTATGCTTGTTGGTGTCCCTAATGTTGGCAAGTCTGCACTCATAAATTCCATTCATAGAATTGCTACTTCTCGATTTCCAGGTATAATAATTTCAGAAGAAATTAAGTCATTTTTTATTGTTTGTGATCCATGTTTATATTGCTGTATATCCAGTGAAAGATAAAAATAAACGGGCTACAGTGGGGCCTCTGCCAGGTGTTACACAAGATATTGCAGGGTATAAGGTAATGCTGTTGAGCCAATGTTTCTTTAACATCAAAGACTCCTTTATATTTATGTTTTTATTCTTTCCGTATTATTTTGCTAGACAACAGAAAACATGAAGATCATCTATGTTAACCATTTTGCCTCCTAACTGCTGTTATTTATGTGGGACACTGTCATTATGAACATCTTTCTTTTTGTCACTTGATGTTAACAGTAAATGTTGTAAAAGGGAAGATTGAGGCACACACACCCATGGAGTATGATTCATTAAAAATGATGTGCAGTCTCTGGCAAAAATTGCATGGGCCCTACATTTTTATTACTGCATGAAACACCTGATTCATGGTATATGCATTTTTTTAACATTTTTTGTTTCTCGAACAACGCAGGAGAGCTGTGTGTCATTAAATTAAGAAGAAAAATAGTACAGGGAGAGATCAAGAGGCCTCTCCAAGTCCCAACCCGTTACAAAGCACCAACTCCTATTACAAAACTGAAACAAAAATATGACCTCGACCAGAAAAAAACATCCCCTCAAGATAGGACGCCTGGGGAGAGCTATTATGAACTTTAGTTCATTTGGGGATAACCATTGCCAGGAAGATAGCTGGGCAAAGTCGGCTTGGAAGGGAGACTAGAGTACTTGGGGGAATTGGATTGTTTGTTCTTCTTCCTTGTTTCTTCATCCATCAGCTCCCCTTTATGTAGATAGCATTCCATGACTCCTATGGAAGGCCCAATCAAATCCTAGGAAACCATATCCAATCTTATCTTTAATTGATTCAAATCTAATCCGATCCTTCTAATTGATCCTATGGCTCCCTAACTGATGCCCCATAACAAGAGCAACCTAGCGAGTTTGCTGAGAGTCCAGCAGAGCACCAAAGGACACATTCCTCCCCCACTTTGTGCAGTACCATCTGAACACAGGGGCTAGCTCCTTAAAAAAACAGAGTTTCTATGCTTCCAAGCTTCCCAGACTACTAGAATGATCAATGTATTAAGTCCTTTTCCCAGAACTTTAGGTAGTCCATTGATAGCATTGCACCATCAACTAGAGAAATGAGATACAGAAGGTTGAGGTGCCTGATCAAATAGACCCAGCCTCTGGAAGATGACTGCCCAAACCTGCCTTGAAAAAACACATGAGACGAGGATGTGCTGAATTGTCACACAGGGGACAGGCTGCCGGGTGTGTCAGACCTCTCTTAGCAAGCGGTCAGCTGTCCATCATCTATATACCAAGCAAAATGAAGAGCTTGCAATGTAGCGGGGCCCAACTTTTCCAGATGCGTTTCCATGGTGCAAATATGATCAATTCTGTGAAAAAAACCACATGCAGATTTACTGCTGTATTTTCCTGAGATTGATAGTGTCCAGAGATGCTGATCATCAACTGCCGGGTCAAGGACCATGCTGTCCACAAAGTCCCAAATCAGAAGATATTCAGTGAGCACTTGGACTGTTAATGCTCCCCTATATCAGAAACCCATCTTCTATTAATTAGGGCTTCTGCAACCGTCCTATGCTTTCTTGCCCTTTTGGAGATTAAGTTGAAAAGGTTCGGAGCCAATTCCAGGACTGTTTTTCCTTGGAGCCACCGATCAGTCCAAATTTAGTTGATTCTCCATTCCCAACCACAGATTTTACTGCAATTCCAAAAAGAGCATGAGCATTTCCTGGGACTTGAATGGGCAGACCTGTCCAGGGCCTTGATGGATCTGTTTTCTGCAACCATAGCCACCAGATGTGTAAAGCACAACCCAAGGTTTCGAGACTATGGATGTCAAGACCACCATGTTGAAGTGGTTGTTGCACCTTTCTCCAAGAAACCAGGCAATTGCCCCCATTGTCATTCTCCCGGCCTTTCCAAAGAAAGCCCCTACGCCTTTTGTCAATAGCCTTTATCGAAGATGATCCAAGGCAAATCCAAGGCGATCATGAGGTAAATGGGAATGGCTGTTAAAACAGCCTGGACCATGACAAGCTTACCAGCCCTGTTCATTAGAGAAGCTTTCCATCCTGGTAGGTTGTCGGCGACCTTGTCAATTAAAGGTAGCAAGTCTGCTTTCGACATCTGCATAGAAAGAGATCCTGTGCTTAACCTGTTGTACTGCCTAAGGCTGCAGGAGGTGCTCATTTGAAGCAAGATTAATCATGGTATTCAGCACATCCATGACAAGAATGAAAAGCATTGGGGATAGAGGATCACCTTGGCGAAGGCCTCGATGATGTGGATCATTTCCCCAGGTTCACCATTCAACAAAATCTGAGTGGTTGATATTGATAGCAGCAAGCAGAGCAGATTGCACCATCGGTGTCCAAAACCGAGCTGTTGTAAAACTTCCAGGAGAAAAGGCCAGGCAACCGAATCAAAAGCCTTGGAAATATCCAATTTAAGAAGGATGTGAGGTTCTTTTTTTCCCATGCAAACATCTTGCCATTTATTGCACCAATAAGAAATTATCCTGAATATTTCTTCCTTTGACAAAAGCGCTTTGATTCACAGAGACCAAATCTGGGAGAATAGGAGCTAGTCGATTTGCCATGAGCTTAGCAACCAATTTAGCAAAACTATGGATTAGGCTAATTGGTCGGTAGTCCCTGACTTGTGAGGCGTCAACTTTTTTGGGAAGGAGAGTAATGAAAGCCGTGTTGAGTAATCTGAACTTAAAAACATGCCCTCGTTGGATAGACGGAAGTGCTTGCAGCAAATCATTCTTGATAATTTCCCAACAGAACGTATAAAATCTACTAGTGAAGCTATTGGGTCCAGTGGTGTTATCGAGGGGCTTCATTTTGATGGTTGCCCACACCTCTGGAAAAGGTTCCTCCAAGGAAGAAAAATCATGCTTACTGTTGTGGATGGCAGGGACGTTTAGAGTACAATTTCTGTCCACGTCTGATCCCAGCAGTTGTTCATAAAAATTGAAAACAGTCTTGTGTTTGTCGTCCTGAGATGTGACGAGGCTGTTTCCCACCTACAGCTTAGCAATGAAATTCTTCCTACGAAACTGGGCATGCTGGTGGAAAAAGGAGGTATTAGCATCGCCCTCCCGGATGTGAAGAATCCTTGAGCGAAGTCGAGCAATAGTATGCTCAAGTGAGGCCAAGCCTAGTGTTGGGATCGCTGCTACTGCCCCTCAGGAAGTAGTCGTGGGAGGTAGGTGGGCGTGGCTTGATCTCACGGCGGCGGCGAGGTTGCGACGCCGTCCTGGCGGTCGGCGTCGAAACAGAGAGAACGAGAGCGCAAGGAAACAGAGGGAGCGGGAGAGATTAATCAATCTCCAGCTGAACTTATCATTAACCAAGTGTTTTGGCTTTATAGCCACATCCTAACAAACTCACCAAACTGACTAACAAACTTCAAATCGACTAACTGAACTGAATCTGAGATCCTAGACTCTAGGAACGGCGCCCACTCTGGACGCGGTCACCATGCAGAGGCCGTGTGCCGTGCGCGAGCTGTTGCCGCTGCTCAGCCACGGCTGCGCTTACGGCGCTGATAGACCTGGCCCACCATAACACCTAGGCAGTGGAGTTTTAATTTCTTGCTCAACCACTCCTCTCCAGGGGAGAGATCCCTTGAGTCCCTAGCTATCTCAAGCCGATGTAAAATCTCCTTTGCCATGCCTAGCTGGGTGTTGGCATTGTCTATTTTTCCTCCATTTCTGAAGTCCAATGCTTAGCCGCTGCAATTTGAGAAACAGGACGCTCAACCGCACAGGTGGATGCCACGGGAACAGTCCAATTCTGCTGCACGGCCTCATTGAATCCCGGAAGCTTTGGCCAAAAGCTCTCAAAATGAAATCGTCATTTGCCATGGGTGTTAACTCAGCCCAAGATGAGGGGCAGTGATCTGAAACAGCTGAAGCTGTACTCTGCAGTATGGAATCCGGGAAGATGTCCTCCCATCCAGCACAACAAAAAACCCTATCGAGTCTGACGTAGGTGAGACCCTTTCATTTGACCCAGTGAATTTTCGGCCTAACAGGGGATTTTCCTTGATCCATTAATTGTTAGATTGGGAGCTCTGTTAAACATGCTCTAATATGATTGGAATATTCTCATCTATTGCATCTGAGAATATAGGATGTGTTATTTAATAATAGTAATAACTTGGGCATTGGTACCTCTTGCATTTGGGTTCATCTGCACGAGTCCTGTTCCACTAAATGGTTACGAGTATTGTTAAATAAGATACCCTGTTCCATCTGTTGCATTTGGGAGTTCTGAAAAGAGGATATCTTATTTATAGTAGTTATTACAATACAACTCTTCTAGATTCCTATTCCACTGAATGGTTTATCAGTACAAGTAATATCTGTTTTCTGAAATTTGTGGTTTCTTTTCTTTAGTGATCAACTGAATAAACTAACAGCCATATTTGTCATGGACAGATTGCAACTCAGCCCAGTATTTATGTGCTTGATACACCTGGTGTTCTTGTGCCAAGCATACCAGATATGGAGACAGGTTTAAAGCTTGCTTTAACAGGTAAAACATTGGGACATGTTTTTTTTGTGTCATCTACTCATCTTTCTGTGATTTGTGCATAGATAGACAATAATCAAAGTTAATCATGATTTCAGTTTTAGTCTATTAATATTTGTATCGTTACATTCTTTTTTCTGAAAGAAAATTTTATTGTTACATTCTTCCACTGCTAAATCAATATAGCATCCTTTTCAATCATATGCAGGAGCTGTTAAAGACTCGGTAGTCGGGGAAGAACGTATAGCAAAATATTTATTATCTCTTCTTAACATTAGAAAGACACCTCTACACTGGGAGCGGCTGTTGCACAGAGAAGAAGAGTTGTGTGAAGAGATATGCAGCAGCAATAAAAAAGACAATTCATTACGGAGGAGACGGTTGAATAACTCTGATGCCATATATGTTCAGGTTCTACCTCTTATCTGAAAGTATAATCCATGAGCTATCATTGCTGTGGGGACATTTCCACTCATGCCTAGTGCTTCTATTTGTCTGCCAGGGGCAGCAACCAAACAGGCCCTTGTGCCTCAACGCATTACGGCATTAGGCTGAACTACTTATGTGGGCATGGTAGTCTTTTGGTTCTTTTGTCATATTGAACCTCTTGGTATCATGTGCTCGGTTGGTGTGTGTTACCAAAACATTGGGGGTGGGATTATGATTTTAACTTTGTTTGGTCATACTACTTTTGGGGTGCGTTTGGTCACATGGGCCACCGACAGCATCCAACCTGGCAGATCATGCCATGTGTAGTTTGTGTTGTGAGTCCAACAGGACACATCTGTCATGGGTGTCGGGGTTCAGGGAGGCAGGAACTCGGCTACGGAGTTCGTTGTCTCGGTTGGTAATGGCGCGGGGTTTATCCCCTCGACGCCCTATGGTGAAGGAGGGAGATTAGGAAGAAGAGGGGATTAGGAAGTAATCTGATATTGCTTAATCTCAATCGAGTGTCATACAAGAGGTAAATAGGCCCTTGGCTACTAACAAACTGGAGATGGAAATCTCCTAATTCTAGGCACTTGCCAAACTGAACGTTCGCAGTCCCTCTCTGGCCGTGGTCATTGCGCTCCTACGTCGTGCGCAGCGCGCTCGACATACTTCTGGCCACGTCCCTAGTGCGCGCCCGGCGCTTGTACTGTTTGGCTCACATGACATGATCATGTCCACTGGTCAGATCATGTTGATGACTATCTGTTTAGTAAAAAAAAATGTCTGCTTGCCATTTAGGGTGTTCTGATCTGTGGGAGTTCAATTATTCAACCAAACAAGTTGTACTGTTAGCACTCTGTTTCTCTACCTAACCGTACTTCCCATTTTTCCAACGATACTAACAAACCCCCTTCTATTCTAGGATTTAGTGACGGAGGTGCAGAGGACACTATGCCATACATTCCTGAACTTCACCGGCAACACTGAGGAAGAAAGTGAGCTGGAAACCCTCATAGACATGCAGCTTGTGGCGCTCCGCAAGGTGTTCAGGATACCTCATAAGCCGTTCGATGAAACGCAGGGCCCTACCTCTAAGAAGCTGCTGACTCTCTTCAGATCAGGGAAGCTTGGGCCGTTCATCCTCGACGACCTTCCTGATGGATCTGAGAATTAATCTTCTCACATGAGTCTTTTTATTTTGCTCTGCGCAGCTGATGTTCTGCAATGGAAGGCATTGGTACGAGCTGTTACTGTAAATGGCATCTTGCAGGGAACATCTATGTAGCAAAACTACAAGATGCCAAGAGATTCTTTCAATGCTGCTGTATGTTATACTGGGTTTGCATGATACCCATTTTTTCCGGATGATAGGACCGTAGGCCTTGTTAATAGCGGGGCATGTTGATCTGTCTCCCTCGTTGGCTGTTTTGGAATTAAAGGTTAGTAAAATACTACCAAAGCCAAGGATCGGGGTTAGGGTTAGATTAATCTAATCCATTTTATTTTGGGGATCCCTCCTGTGTTTCGACTTTCGACCGGTACGGCCTCTTGCCGCCCCGTCTTATCTTCGTGACTGCTGTGGCTCATATGCCGTCCACCAGTGAAGCCCGTTGCTGCATCGGCACATCGTGACTCACCTGTGCCAGGTTGTGTACGTCTGTCCTGTTCGTTTGGGCTTGTTTGACTGATAAGCTATGGTTGAAAGTACTGTTGGCTGATTTGGTATGAGAGAAAAATACTATTTGTTGGCTGAAAAAGTACGACTTATAAGCCAAACAAGCTCAAGCGAACAGAGTGTCCATCGGCCTGTTCAGGTCATCTAATTGGAGTACCAGATTGTCATCTGCACTTTCTTTGTTGTGCCTCATGTGGCCTTCGTCCTGCTGCTGTGGTGCTGTTCTGCTGCAGTGGTGTGCTGAAGTTTGGTGACACTATTCTGCTACTGTGGTGATGCTATTCCGCTAATCTACTACTGTGAGACTCAGTTTGCTGTTCCGCTAATCTACTACTGTGACACTCAGTTATGGCCTTGGCTTGTTCGGCTTTTTTTTTCAGCCGGAACAATGTTTTTTTCTCATAAGAATTCAGCCGAAACAGTGTTTTTTAGTCAATTTCAACCAAGTTTCAGACCAGCGAACGGGGCCTATGTCGTGGTACTGGCCAAACCTGGGCCATCCAAGGGATCGGTGGATCCACCTTGGGCTCCCCTCAGGCCAAGCTTCCACCTAGGCCATGCAAACACCTTCATCAAGCTATCCATGCCGTCCATCCACAGGCTATGGATCCCATTGGGAGAAGGCGGTTCGGCTGAATCGTCTCTGGCTCATAAAGGCGCCCAATTTGTTGTACCACCTCCTATGGTCCTTGGCGATTATAAAACCATAGCATACCCGCCTAGCTCTCAGTACCACACAGCAGGAGGCCTCAATACACGTACACTTGTAACCATTCTAGCTCTAGGTTCTTAGTGGAGCTAGGCCGGTTCAAGCTAGTTCATAACTCCTGAGTTGTCTTGGTGAGTTGTACTAGGGTTCTCTTCTAGTTCATATTCTTGTAAGACTTTGGTCTAAATCAATGGCATATTCATCTTTTGCTCTGTTATGTTCATCATTCGTATAATGTTATGATTATGTTAGCTATGAGTTTGCATACTAGTATGATCATGATATTATGTTGGTTACATACTTTACATGTTACTTTGCAATGTGATAGTAGAACGAATGATTCATACTTGGATATTGGTCTGGCGTGCCTTTGGTTTACTCTTGTTCTTGACGAGAGGATAAAAGTAGTGTTTGCTAGTGTAATAAGAGTAGTGTTTGCTAGTTTAAACATGGTGTTTGGGCTAGTAGACATCGTCGGATGTGCTTCTTACTCCATGGATTGTAGGTTAGGTGGCAGGTGGTGACAGCCCTATCCATCCTTTGTAATCCCCCATGTTCGAGTCTGACGTAGGTTATTGATAAGACATTACGCTTCGTAGCTACCACTATGTTGTAGGCAATACCTAACATATATGAGGTGTTCAATCTAAGTTCTAATACTAGTTGCTAAGTACATATATGTATGCTATAGAACCTTTACATAGATGTGACATAGTAGTTGAGTTTGTTGTTGCATGTTCGCCACTAGGCCTAGTGTTATTCTTTGTAGTGAGTAGATTCTTTGTGTGTGTCACACTACAATTATCATATTATTTACCCATGATTAGACTTTGGTGTTTAGTTATGTTATAATCCTAAGGATGTCAAATATCATTACTTTATATCAACACCTGCCCTGTGGAAAAACAAATAACGATACCTGGAATACAATCAAGGAAATGTTACAACAATATCCTTGCACTTGTGGATTTTATATGCAAACGTTAAGAATACCAACAAGCATTGGTGCCATTGTCGAGGAAGGCACTAGTTATAAAGTTTTGATACATTGCTACTTGAGATTATATAGATAATTCTTCATGACTACTCTACTAGACTTACCCTTGTCTATTTTCTCTGTTGTGTGAAAATAGGGTAGTGTATAACTAGTTTCACTTTGCCGACAAACTTCATCGAGAACCTGAAAGCACTTTTGAGAAAGACTCGGTGTCATCGATCTTTCCAAAGGTTCATCTTCGGCAACTAAACCCATCATTGCATCTAGTGGCACTAGTTCATCGGTGGAGCCTTAGTTTTATTCTTGTTACTCTTAGTGGTTGTCGCCACCTATATGGCCTAGTGGATTGGTGGATCATTGAGGGGCTTGTGGTGATTGTTTGCCACCTCCGATCAGGGTTGATTATAAGGGGCTCTTGTGCTCATCCCCATGGGAGATCATGAAGAGCAACTCTAGTGGAATTCTCGTGACTAGTTAGAATGCTTCTTGTATTTGATTCTTGCGGCACCCAAGTTATGGGTCTATCTTGAGTGTCTAGTTAGCGCGTGAATCATCAGATTAATTAAGACTCGCCACAATGAGGACGTAGGTTGTCTGTGGCAGAACCTCCTAAATTATAGGGCCCACATGCACCTGTCACTGTCCAATGACCTCTGACGACTATGCATATGTTCCCAGTAACTTAAGAAGACTGTCGGGTGTCCTTGAAGAACCCCGAATCATCCACGATTTTCTAAATAGGATCCATTACAGAGTCATTGCAGTATTACAATAGTTTATTCATTAATTTACATCAGAGTGAAAATAGCGAAAGTCTTACAGTAACTTAGTTACAAAACAGTTGTTTCACAAACTAAGTACGATTATTATTACAAACCATAGTAGTGGAGTGGCATTAGTAACATAAACATAACACACAAAGAAAGTGCCCTGCCCAAGGGCCACATATTTACTTGTCATCTTCGATTTGAACAACAGTCATGGAGCACGGTCCAAAGCAGACCTGCTCATGAGACTCACCTGCAACAAGGGTTAACGAACCCTGAGTACAAAAGTACTCAACAAGACTTAACCGGAATAAAAACTGATAAGACTCAGGAATGCAGGCTTAGGGATTCAAGGTAAGGCTTTAGCAATTAACAAGGTTCTTTTGCGCAAAAGCTCTTTAAAAGATTCTTTCTTTTAACATATAACCCTTATCAAGATCATATACGAACCTGCCATGATCTGTATTGAGATCATGACCTTCATATAAAACCCTTTCTCAAAACTTCCTCAAGTTTCATTTATTAACTACGATGATGAACAGTGAGTTGAGCCTCCATAACCGAGGAGCAACGATGATTCAAACCGATTATAACCCAGCCGGGGATTCCCAACCACACGACATATGCAGGTCCCTGACCTACATATACCAACCCACCCTGAGATCCTCTAAAACAAGAACGGGTCCACGCCACCCGAGAATACAGTACTCCACCAATCCAGCCCATTGCCACATGGGTACACGCTATTCTCACCATCTCTCCACTCCTAGTGCGCGAGTAGCCATTCACGTAATAGAATAGCCGAGTTAAGGCTTACCGGAGTATGTGGCTAGTACTACAAAGTCTCACCTCATGCAATTCAACAACGGACGATTCTTAATCGACACAGGCGGAAAGAACCTGCTTACAAGACCTCCATGTCTTATGGCTCTCATACCCCGAGTCCACCCCGTCTAGATTTATTACTCCACATGCTCATATATCATAATAACATAAATAACCACTCGTATCCAAGAAACCATTTATATCTCGCAGGTGACCGGTAATCACCCGACTTTTATCGTTCTAAGCATGGTTAAGCATAATTAAGCATTCTCGGATTGAAACGGATAACAAGGTTGATATGAAAAAACAAGGTTGGTAATGCACCAATTAGGTTTTCACTCAACTCCTAATCACTTAATGCAGTATTTAAAAGCAAAAGTGATATAAATTTGTAAAACACAAGGTAGGTTTAAATGCATCCGGGGCTTGCCTTGATTGTCGAAAAAGTTAGGTTCCGAGGATGTTCCACAGATATCAAACCCAACCTCAACAGGTGGATTAACTTCTTCAACAACTTGGTTGACTACCACGTTCTCACTTTCGTTCACTACACGTAGTAATAATGCCATGTTTAATATGATGCGCGATATAAAACATGATGCTTGACGATGGATGCAAAAGTTAATAATTTGAATACAACTTTCCTTCGCGGTACAGTTGCAAACCAACAACTGAATAACCCTTTTCATAAACCCAAACACTTACTTTAAGTACCAAGGATCATTTTATGCTAATGACCCAAGGTCATCACTCAATCCCAAATTCAAACAAAACCTAAATCATTAGGGTTTACTATTTGTTTTTATTAATTAATAACTAATTAATAATTATGAAATAAATCAACTTTCTCCAAATGAGCTCAAAATTTTTGTGAAGACTCATCACATGATAACTAAGTGGCAAAACAATTTTCATAATTTTTGGACAATTATTTAAGCCTTGAAAAATCATGGAAACCCATTTATTAATTAATTTGAGCAATTTTTATCCCATTCAAAATATACTGAAAAATAACATTTCATATTTTTCCTAAATATTTTACATATCAAAGAGGTCACACAAAAATTTTCATAATTTTTGGAGCTCTATTTAATTCTATACAAAATAAACCAATATTTACACTATTCATTATTTTCTGAAAAAGAAAAATTTCCATTTCTAATTCAAACCGTCACTGACAGTGGGGTCCCACTCGTCAGCACAGTTCTCCCACGCATAGCAGCAACGACCACGCTTTGACCGGTGATTTCTCGCCGCCGGTGAGGTTTCTGGCCACGACCAAGGTACCGGCATGATCACCACGATAAGGCACACCCATTGGTGGCACTAATTGCACCAATTACTGCACAAACCTAGCTTGACGCCGGCCATGGCGGACATGGCAGTGTTGCTGCGCTACGCCAGCGAAGTGAGGCTGGTAGCGGTTAAATAAAAGGCTTGGGAAGACTTAGTGGCTCACCCCAAACACGCTCGAGCTGATGGCTTAACCGGAGAAGCAACAGAGAAGCGGGTCGACGATCAAGGCAGTCACGGCAGCGTTCCAGCGTCGACGGTGGCTTTCTGGTGGCTACAGTGGATGAATGGATCAACTAAAAGGCCACAAAGCACCAGGGCAACATGGTGAAGATGAAACCAAGCTTGAGAGATCGAGAAAGCTACCGGAGCTTGCTAGCCACGGAGAAACGAGCTCGACGGTGATGCTGCCGGCCGCGAGGAAGAAAGGCGACGTGTAGCGTAGCTCGGTGAAATCAGGCACCTAGGTCTGGTCGGCTGGGTTCGCGAGGAACAGGTAGAGCTGTGGCATGCTTTGCTAAGACTAGGAGAGGTCTACGGCGATGGCGTGAGCTCGTCGGACCTAGGTGACGATGACGGGAAAAGCAGAGGAGAAGAAACAAAGAAGAACGGCGATGGCGTAGGCTTTATAGCGCGGCTAGGAAGCAAGAAGAAGCCACGCAGCAGCCTTCCCATGCCAGTATGAAGCCGAAGATGGCCACGGGCGCGACTAGAACGCGGTGGAAGATCACCGACGGTGAGGTGTCGCCCGCTGACACTGTTCACAATATTTACCGAATTGCCACTCATCTAATTTCTCAAATTACTCCCAAATTTGCATGGTAACTCAAAAATCTCCAAAAATAAAAGTTGTTCCAAATTCAAAGTTCTACAACTTTTCTTTAATAACCATACCCAAATTATGTCTATATTTTGAAATGCAAGTTTAAAATCAAAAGGGGACACTTTAAGAACTTATCGCCTTTTCAAATTACTTCAAATTTTATATATCAACTTTGAAAACTCCAAAAACCAACTTTGTAAAAATTGACAAACTCTACACTTTTTATTTTAGGCTCAACCCCAAAATGAACTTAGATTTTGAATTAGGTTTTCTAGGGTAGAATTAATTGCTGGAAATTAGGGTTTTCGGAAATCCAATTCAACACAAATGTTTTTAAATTGATTCATCCATACAAGTCAACACATATCATCATAAAAATAAACTTGTTTTAGTGAATGCATATCAAAATTTTCACTAACACAAAAATGATGTGCAATGCATACGATGACATGGCATATTTTAGTATTTAAAACACCCGAGGTGTTATAGTTGTCGATGAGCAACCTAACCTCAGGGATAAATCATTGTGTTCATCTCTTGCCCGGTTTGGTATTGTGCTCCACACTTGTTGATTTACATTCACTTCTTGCTTATGTCATAGTTGCTTGTAGAGGTAGCTCACTAGAGTAGTTGTAGTAGTAACTACTAGTAGTTGCTTTGTTGTATAGATCTCTAGCATAGTTTGCCTAGCTAGTAGCTCTTGTTTGGTGAGGTGCCTTAGTGTAGCTATTAGGACTTGTTATTTTACTAACCACTTTGCTCTAGTATTTGTTCCTTTGTTGAAAAAAATTTATAGGCTATTCACCCTCCTGTAGCAATCTAGATCCTACTTTCATGTGGCATCAGAGCCAAGTCAGTGTCGATATCTAAGGTATAACAACCTATGGTGTGAAAGATGGCCACAAATCATGTCAACAAGCCCCCACACTTTGATGGAAACAATTATGATTATTGGAAGAAAAGGATGTGCTTGCACTTGAAGGCAATGAGCCAAAAGATATGGGGTGTTGCGGGTGTTGTGGAGGAGCCATTCATTGTATTAGATATGAAGGACCCAACACCAAGAGAGGAGGAGAATTTGTAATTGAATGATCAAGCTCTCAATGTGATCTATGAAGCTCTTGATCCCAAGGTCTTTGAGTCAATCAAAGACTTAGACATAGCACACAAGGTTTGGAAGAGGCTTAACAATGTTTCTCTACACAACCTTTGAAAGCCCTAGTTTGGTTTTGGTTAATTGATGAAACCTATTTGGACTAATCCTTGCATCTAAGTGTGTGACTAGATAGGATGGTCCAATCCAAGTGGTGGAGCAAGTTGAAGTCCATGGTGATGATGGTGATCATGCTCTAGACTTGGAAAAGAAGAAAGAGAAAAACAAAATGGGCTCAAGGCAAAGGTAAAATGAATCAGGCCATTTTATTTTTGGTGATCAAGACACTATAGAGAGTGTGGTCACATTTAGGATAGATGGTCATACTGTTAAGAGGGGAGCTCTTATCGGACAACTCGATCATCTAGTGCCACTAGGTGTTGGAAAACTTGCATATGCATTTTAGGCCTAGTGCACAATCCGTGAGAAGTGATTAACCTTTGGAAAATTATTGTGAAAATGCTAACACACTTGCACGTGATGGTGAAATACTTGGAGTGTTAGCACATTTACAAAGGTGGTGAAAAAGGCGAAGAAAAGGAGGCAAATCTTGGCTCAGGGTGCTGCCCTAGGGGCACCATCATGCCCTATCTAGTGCACTACCACCCCTATGGCGGTGACCGGCTGGACAAGGCCGAGAGGGAAGTGTTGGGTTGGCACATCCACCCCTAGGGAAGTGTCCACCTGACTCTGGCCGAGAAGCAGCAGAAGAGAGGGCGGCGCCGGAGTGTTCGGTGTTCACCGCCATGGTGAGGGCGGTGCACCACCTGGTCACTACCGCTGGTATGAAGGTGCCACCACCGCTTTTTACCCAAAGGTAACTGAAGTAGGGTTGGTCACCGCCGTAGGCACCGCCATTCCTAGGGTGGTGCACCGCCGCTTTTTTCTAGAGGCATGGGTATTCAGGGGGGTTGGTCGGGTGGTCACCGCCTCCCCTAGGGCGGTGCCACCGCCACCCTATCTGGTGACCCAATGACTAGTGGATAACCATTGGATGGGCACCACCACCCCATGTCCAGTGCCACACCGACATGTCTGGTGCCCTTGCAGAATCTACTCCAAAGGGGTAACAGCTCTATTTGCTTGTGGGCTTATAAATAAAGGTGGTGGCCGACCTTGGCCACTCTCTTGGTGCTTCCCACACCTATGTAAAGCCTTTGGGAGCTAAGCACACCACTCCACTCACTTGCACACTTGATTTCACATCTTAAGTGAGATTGGAGAGCCTCTAGTGCATTGCTTAGTGTTCTTGCATCTTGTGGTACTAGTTAAGCGACTTGGGCTGGTGGAGATCTTATTACTTTTGGTGTTTGCCGACACCTAGATGCCTTGGTGATTGGTAGATCATCGAGCAGAGGAAGGTAATTGTCTCTAGCTCCGGTCATTGTGATTGTGAGGGGTTCTTGTGCCTTTCTCGGTAGAGCACCAAAGGCAACTCTAGTGGATTGTGCATGGCTTGTGGATCCTCATCTTGTGTTGGTTGTGCGGCACCCGTTGCAGGTTAGGCATATGATGCTTATTAGCGCATGAACCTCCAAGTAAGTGAATCGCCACAATGGGGACTAGCTTTTTGGCAAGCAAGTGAACCTTGGAGGAAAAATCATTGTGTCATCATTGTCTTGTTAGTGGTTAGTGAAGCTCTTTAGTTAGTCTTTGAGAGCTCAGTAACTTAGAGAGTAGTGATTTAGCATATTGTGTGACATAGAGATCATAAATAACTAGAATTGTGGATAGGAGGCTTGCACTTTTAGTAGGCTAGCGCAACACTCGTTTTGCCGTTTAATTGTCTAACATCATGACTTAAGTGTTGTTCTAGAAATTTTTAAATAGGTTATTCACCCCCCTCTAGCCATTAGGACCTTTCAAGTGGTATCGGAGATGTGGTCACCGTGATTTGAGGCTTAACAACCTTTGGTCAAAATGGCTCAAATCAACAACACCAAGAAGCCACCCCAATTTGATGGCTCCAATTATCCTTATTGGAAGGCTAAGATGACCACCTACATCAAGTCAATCAATAGAAAGGTGTGGAAGGTGGTGGAGACCAAGATTGAGATAGTCGATCCGGAGACTCCCATCGCGGCCAAAGAGGTGTTGCTCCAAAATAATGACATTGCTCTTAGTGCTATTCATGATGCCTGTTGATGGTTGTTAATGTCAATCATAAACCATTAATATACTCTACATACACACTTAATTCCATCACCAAACATAGGTATAGGATTTTAATCTAATTTATTCCATAAGTTTTGGTGAATCTATAAATGCTGGAAGATTTATCCAGAAAACAACTCCTGGGACCACCGTCATACACTCAAAATAGGCAAACCAACATCAACAAGTGATTCAACTCACGAAACCTACGAAAGTCGACTCAAGACGAAGCCCAGGACTCACCACCCGAAGGGGAGGCCCACCTACCACTGTAGCAGGCCGGCTGGCCCATTACAGTGGCCCCTCGCCCGCCGCCGCCTCATACACCTTCCTAAGATCTGGACCCTAGATTTTAAGGTGGTTTTAGGTCGGTTTATCCAATGGTGATCGAGGGAGTTGATGCGGATCGATGATGTGGTGATTCCTTGCCCCCTACTCTACCTCGATTCCTTGCCCCATACTCCACCTCAGCCTATATAAGGGCACCCAGACCCCCTCCAGGAGGCACACATCTACATACCCTATGCTCTAGAGCTTCATAATTTCATATCCCTTGTAGTAGTGTCCCTCTAGATGATTTCCATCTAATTGTAATATAGAAAATACGTAGAGAGAAGAGGAGAGAGCTAAGGAGGAGTCAGATATGTCGAATCTTCCTCGATTTTGTACTTCTATAGATTTGATTCATCCTTGAGTAATCTCTAGGTTCTTCAAATACTATTCCTAAGTTCTCTATTTATTTAATTTCAGTATTTACTTTTAGTTATTTATTGGATTCCCATTTGCATCGAGTGCTCTAGTCTTTGCAAAATTAGATTAGTAATCAATAGATTAGGCATGGTGCTTAGTCTTGCGATTACCTAGAATTGCACCCATCCCTACGGATAGTTGTGGTAGCCCTAGGTGGTGATAGCCCTAATGACCAACGTAGTCCACCACGTTTGGGTTGGTGTTTGTAGGACCGTAGTCTAAACTTTCTAGCCCCTTTCTCATCTCACTCTGAGGCTAGTGTTTTGATGTCCCGAAGTAAGTAAACTTATAGTAACCTTGATTCTTAGATCAACTAGAGAAACCTTAGGAAATTCCTCTCTACCCACAAAAACAATTATCTATCTTTATCCTTGGGTGACCTTGACCCTTGATTAGTACACTTTGCATTCCTTGTGGAAATCGATACCTTGGAATACTCCCGGGTAAAAGCTACAGTGATATCTGTGCGCTTGTGGATTATTCTGTTTGTGTTAATAAATACCAACAAGCTCTCTAGCGCCATTGCCGAGGAATGGTAGCTGTGCTAGTTTCGAACCAAGTTCGTCCATGTTTACCACCATATTCATCTCACCACATGGATTCCACTCCTATATATAAACTCTCTGCTCCAAAGGGCGAATTGTTGGAGCCTCCACCATCATCACATCCTATACGTACAGATGGCTATGAGCTTTTCCCTGCTTTCATAGCCATGGTTCGGGAGCAAACCTTCTCTGGAGCAGAAAGAAAAAATCCATATGTCCACCTTCGGGAATTTGAGCAATTGTGTTCGTGCTTGAATATTTCTGGCATGACACATGAGACCTTAAAGTGGAAATTGTTTCCGTTCTCCCTTTCAGAGAGAGCAAAACAATGTTATGGTCATACCGTTAGAAGTGTAAATGGAGATTGGGATGAACTTCGAGACAAATTTTGTCTTGTTTTCTTCCCTACTTCTAGGATTATTGCTCTTCGTCTAGAAATTCTTACTTTCCAACAAAAGGATAAGGAAACTTTAGAAGCCGCTTGGGCAATATTTTCAAATTTAATCACATCTAGCCTAGATTTGTCTATGCCTGACCATGTTCTTCTACATCACTTCCATTATGGCCTTAGCAAAGAAGTTGCCCTTTTTCTCAATATCTCTTTAGGACGATCGTTCTCTCATAAAAGTGTTTATGATGAATTCCCCGAAGAAGAAGTTGAGCCAAGCTCCAAACCAGAAGAGGACGCACATGCAACTAAATTAGAAATTCCAATTGATTTTTCACATAATTTGGTTGTAGAAAAACCTCCCATTGAGGGAACGCAAAACAAACTAGAGGATGTTGAACCATCTCCTTTAGAGTTTCCCTTTGAATTTGAGGAGGATCTCTTTGAAGATTATGGAAAGCGAGACTTCTGGCATAGACCACTTCATCTAACCTGCACGAAGAATCAGTCCATATAGAACACATCAAAAGCCTCTCGTCAGTCATGAGTTTTGAATGGTTGAGGGAAGCGGAGTTATCTCCTAAGGTAGCTCAATTCATCTCCCCTTTAACCATTCTTTTATGCCAAGTTAGAGGGTTTGCTATGAAAATCCACTATAATCCTTCCATCGAGATAAACTTCATTTCAAAGACATTAGCCAAAATTCTTTACCTCGACACATCCTTAACCCCATCTCAAAAACTTCTACAAAGCCCATCAGGATTAATTCTTGAAAGCCATGGGGTCTTAAGGACTGTTCCTGTCATAATCAATAACTCTAGGATATGTTTAGATTTTCATATTTTTGACATCTCAGAGATTCCTCTTTTGATTGGCAGACCAATCATGAGACTTCTATAGGAAAAACCACTATGAGGTCATTTAGACTTTAAGGTTGGGAATTCCACTATTACCATTCGTCTTGCCCATCCAACTAACATGATGGTGGAACCCAAACCTGAACAAGACTCCATTGAGGAAGTTTTAATGGAATCTCTAGAAGAGATGGCTCAACCAGTCCTTGATGATGAACACTTTGTTCATGAAGAGGAAGAACTAGCAGAGTCCATTGAGGTCGACAAAAATGAGCAGCCATTACCTCCTTCAATTGAGCTAAAACATCTTCCTCTTGGCCTAAAATATGTCTTTCTTCACAATAAATGGGAAACCCCAGTGATTATCAGTGACAAGCTCTCCGAAGATGAAACACAAAAGCTTGTCACTATTGTTGAAAGACATAGATCCATTATAGGCTACTCACTCCAAGATCTCAAGGGCATTAGCCCCACTCTTTGTACTCATCGCATCCCTATCAAGCCTGATTGCACAGCTTCAAGGGAGCCACAACGAAGACTTAACAACGCTATGCGAGAAGTTGTTAAGAAAGAGGTCCTTAAACTCCTGCATGCTAGGAAGGAATTGTGCTAGGATACAAGGTGTCCGAACGTGGGATAGCGGTGGATAGAGCAAAAGTTGAAGTTATTGAACAACTTCCACCCCCCATGAATGTGAAAGGAATTCGTAGCTTTCTGGGACATGCGGGGTTTTACAGGCATTTTATTAAAAACTTTTCTCAAATTGCTAGACCCCTAACTAGTCTACTAGCTAAGGATGCACCTTTCATTTTTAATGATGAGTGCCATGAAGCCTTTCAAATCCTTAAAAAGGCACTCATCTCAGCTCCAATTATTCAACCACCTGATTGGAAGCTTCCTTTTGAGATCATGTGTGATGCTAGTGACTTTGTGGTTGGAGCCGTTTTAGGCCAAACCAAGGATAAGAAGCATTATGCCATATCCTATGCTAGCAAAACCTTGGTTGGACCTCAGCTCAACTAAGCTACCACTAAAAAAGAGCTGTTGGCTGTTGTCTTTGCTATAGACAAGTTTAGATCTTACTTAGTGGGGGCAAAGGTAATCATTTATACAGATCATGCTGCTCTCAAGTACCTCCTCACTTAGAAAGATGGTAAGCCTTGGCTAATTCGATGGACCCTCCTACTCTAAGAGTTTGACATAGAAATAAGATATAAAAAGGGAGTAAAAAACTCGGTAGCTGACCACTTGTCTAGACTTCAGTTTAAGGAAACACATGAGTTACCCATCAATGACTACCTAAGGGATGACACCCTACTCGAGATAACAGACTCCAATCCATGGTATGCAAACATTGTGAACTTTATAGTGGCAGGCTATGTCCCACCTGGTGAGAACAAAAGAAAGTTGATCCATGAGAGCTGTTTTCACCTTTGGGATGAGCCATATCTATTCTGAGTTTGCGCTGATGGATTGTTGAGGAGATGTGTTCCTATGGATGAGGCTACCAAGATTGTGGAGAGATTTCATGCCTCACCATATGGAGGACATTATGGAGCATTCCAAACACATGCCAAGATCTAGCAAAGTGGCTTTTTTCTAGCCACCGATGTATGAAGGTATAAGGGAGTTTGTCAGGAGATGCCATCGATGTCAGAAACAAGGGAACATCAACTTGCGAGATGCGATGCCTCTCATGAATAATCTTCAAGTGGAACTCTTTGATGTATGGGGGATTTATTTCATGGGGCCGTTCCCCATGTCCAAGAACTATGAGTACATTTTGGTGGCTGTGGACTATGTGTCCAAATGGGTAGAAGCAATACCATGTCGAACTGCCGATTCAAAACATGCCAAGAGAATGTTCCACGAAGTCATATTTCCTCGCTTTAGTACGCCCCAAATGGTCATAAGAGATGGAGGATCCCATTTCATAGATAAAGTCTTCTGGAAATACCTAGCAAAACATGGAGTTCATCATAACATTGCAACGCCATACCATCCCCAAACTAGCGGTCAGGCAGAAACATCTAACAAGCAAATCAAGAATATTCTACAAAAGACCATTGATGAAATGGGTAAGGGATGGAAGGATAAACTCCCTGATGCACTTGGGGCTTACCAAATTGCATATAAGACACCGATTGGCATGTCACCTTATCAACTTGTCTATGGAAAAACATGCCATTTGTCTATTGAATTGAAATTTAGGGCCCATTGGGCAATCAAGAAATGGAACATGGATCTCCACCTAGCTGGCAAGAATCGTCAAATGTAATTATCTGAGCTTGAAGAATGGAGAGAAAAGGCTTATCACAACTCCAAGATTTACAAAGAAAGAACAAAAAGATGGCACGATAAGAGAATCAAGCACAAGGAGTTCAAGCCTAGCGGCAAAGTTCTACTATTCAATTCAAGAGTAAAGCTATTTGGACAGGGGAAACTACGAAGAAAGTGGGATGGACCTTACAAAGTCGTCGACACTTCAACTCATGGGGCCATTACCATCCAAGATGATACAGGTAACACCTTTAAGGTAAATGGCCAATGTTTGAAGGTTTATTTTGAGCCAAAGTTAATAAGGTTGAGGAACTTGTGATTGAGTTCATAGAATTCTCACATTAAAGCTCATTCAATCTTTGACATAAAATTGGACTCTTTCCTTAGTATAAAATTTTGGAAATTTAAATTTTCTCTTCATTTGATTTTAGTTACATTTTGTAGTTGAATAAATGTTGACTCTCTGGTGTCTCTCACTAGAAGAGTCTCTTTTGTTTTCACCGTTTCTGTCTATGAATAAAAGCCAGGTATAGTTTTGAAGAAGTGTGGGGGTCATGCCAACTCCCATTGTGAACAAAAGATTGAAGCACATCATGCACTAGTGAAGGAGCCTGCATACAACTTCTAGAATTTGGTTTGATTCTCTTTCACTTTGTTCATATGCTTACTCTCTGCTTTGCACTTGTTTAAACATGCAAATTAAAAAAAACCCCAAGTTTCACACTTAAAGTTAAAACTTTGAAAGTGAATATGAATATAGCTCTTTCAGATTGGCATGTATAATGTTTATTCCTTACATATACTTGGTGCTTGTGGGAAAAATATCATACAGGAAAATCATATTGACTAAGTTGTTGTGGAGTGTGATATAGTTCTAGCTTTGAAATCCTACCTGTTCAATTCAAAGTACTTGGAGAATTTGTTTTTGATCAAATATTATAAAACCATAGTATCACATTGGTGATAAATTCCTACTAGAGCCATATACGTACTTGTAGGATACAAACCTTCCACATGTTGCTTCCTTTGTGTTGAGTTTTGTCAAGTCTTATTGACCCTTGTTGAGAGATTTATCATGCTCCCAAGATCAAGAACACGTACATGCCACATATATGTGCTTCTTCTACACTGGAAGTACCAAAACATGCTTTTCATCAATCTTAAAATGTTTGACTCCCACACTAGGGGTGAAGACAAAAATATGTTTGATAGGTTTATCCACCAAATAAATGCTCCACGTTCTTGTGAATATCTCTCTTGAAAAGGTTTGTTGCAGAAAGAGACATGGGGCTATGCAAAAGAAAAAGTAAAAAAAAGAAAGAAAAAAGAAGAAGTTGAAAAAATGGACACAAAGATGTCCAGAGTATTGAAAACAATGGGTACAAAGATGCCCACCATAAAAAAGAAAAAGAGATAGCCCCTGCTCTTGCAAATATTTCAAGTTTCAACAAGAGAGATATGTTTTCAAGGAGCAAAGTAGAATTAGGTTAGCCTCCAAATATTCCACACACATGCACATCTTGATCTAAGAGGATGACATTCCCTCCTTGGATCCGAGATTTGACTTTTACAATATATGCAAGGTATGTATGCTACATATTTTACCCCTACCTGAACTCCACATAAGCTTTTAGAAGTAGGATGATACAAAAGAAGGCAATGCTCATGTGCCTTGGTAAGGAATCATACACCATTGAGTGATTTGAGAGTACCATTTGAGGAGTATAAAGTGAACTATGCATTTCTTGTAAAAATTTTAAAAACTCCAAGTTACTGAGATGACAATTTGGGAAGATGACTTCGTTTCGAGAGCTGTTCCACTTTTCAACCGCCCAAGGAGATATGTTAGCCACTCCACATATCCTTTAGGTACAAGGAATGTTTTGGAATAATCCATATGCTAGTTCGATTCTTGAATAGTTATGTTTATGTTTACTTTATTCTTTCCTTTACTCGGGGACGAGCAAAGAACTAGTGTGGGGGAGCTTGTTGACGGTTGTTAATGTCAATCATAAACCATTAGTATACTCTACATACACACTTAATTCCATCACCAAACATAGGTATAGGATTTTAAACTCATGAATTCCACAAGTTTTGGTGAATCTATGAATGCAAGAAGACTTATCTAGAAACAGCTCCTGGGACCACCGTCATACACTCCAAATAGGCAAACCAACATCAAGTGATTCAACTCGTGAAACCAGCGAAAGTTGACTCAAGACAGAGCCCAGGACCCACCACCCAAAGGGGAGGCCCACCTACCACTATAGCAGGCGGGTTGGCCCATTACGGAGGCCCCTCGCCCTCCGTCGCCTCGTACGCCTTCCTAAGATCTAGACCCTTGATTTTAAGGTGGTTTTAGGTCAGTTTATCCAACGGTGATCGAGGGAGTTAATAGGATCGATGGCGTGGAGATTCCTTGCCCCCTACTCCACCTTGGCCTATATATGGGTGCCTAGACCCCCTCTAGGAGGTACACATCTACATACCCTATGCTCTAGAGCTTCATAATTTCATACCCCTTGTAGTAGTGTCTCTCTAGATGATTTCCATCTAGTTGTAATATAGAAAACATGGAGAGAGAAGAGGACAGAGCTAAGGAGGAGACAAATCGATCGGATCTTCCTTGATTTTGTACTTCTATAGATTTGATTCATCCTTGAGTAATCTCTAGGTTCTTCAAATACTATTCCTAAATTCTCTATTTACTTAATTTTAGTATTTACTTTAAGTTATTTATTGGATTCCCGTTCACATCGAGTGCTTTAGTCTTGGCAAAACTAGAGTAGTAATCAATAGATTAGGCATGGTGCTTAGTCTTGCAATTACCAAGAATTGCAACCATCCCTATGGATAGTTGTGGTAGCCCCAGGTGGTGACAACCCTGATGGTCGACGTAGTCCACCATGTTTGGGTTGGTGTTTGTAGGACCGTAGTCTAAACTTCCTAGCCCCTTTCTCATCTCAGTCTAAGGCTAGTTGTCGGGGACCAATACTAGGGTACCCGAAGAGGAGGAGCTAATGATCATCAACATTGATTCATCCGAGCAGTTAAGAGCGCGACTATAGCTCCAATCAACCCCCGGACATGCAAGCTCCACCTCACCCAACCTCTAGGGAGGGCTCTGCCTCGCCTGACCCCAGGCCATAGGTTTTGCCTTGCCTGACCCCAAGGCCACAGGCTTCGCCTCTGCCTAACCCTTGGGTCCACGCTCCTCCTCAACCAGCCTCTGGGGGAGGGTTCTACCTCGCCCGACCCTAAGGCTATGGGCTCTGCCTCACCTGACCCTTGGGTTTGCACTCTGCCTTGCCCGACCATAAGGCCACGGGCTCTGCCTCACCCAACCCTTGGGTTCATGCTCTGCCTCGCCCAACCCCAAGGCCATGGGTTCTGCCTCGCCCGGTCTCTGGGGGAGGGCTCCACCTCACCCGACCCCGAGGTTGTGGGCTCCGCCTTGCTTGACCCCAAGGCCGCGGGCTCTATCTCATCTGACAGAGACCCATACCACCACCAACCACTCCAGGTCCAAGTGTATGGGTCTAGGTCAAAACTCTGACGCCAAGGAAGAGACCGGCACACCCCGATGTAACCCGTAGCCATGACGGGCCATACCTAAGGATCCACATCAAGAACATCATTGGGTGTACCAGTACTATTCTACCTAACCCTCGTACGAACATTGGCAGGCAAGTCAGTTCACCACGACGTCCGCCAGGATGGAGCGGAGTGCCGTGACCGGCAGATGATGCCTGCGCATGGCGCCAGTGTTGAATAAGACCATGATGTGGTGTCATCCCTGTTGACATCTACTGTGTTGGTAGGACCCACATGAAGGATAAGAAGGACCCAGCGGTCCTAAAGGCAGTCCTCTCCCTCTCGTTTCTTCTCTTTTCCTCCGCTGTAACCCATGCTTTCCCTTAGTCTATAAAAGGGAAATCAGGGCATCCCATGGAGGGAGACGGGCATCAGATCGATCTAGGCTAGACCCGATCGAACCATCATGAACCCATTAAACCTCGAACCGATCAAAACACAACATAAGCACACGACCGAGTAGCAACCTAGCTCTCGACACCCATTCACTCTTTCCACTAGAGACTTGGGACCTATCCCTCTCTTTCCTATTTGTAACCCCTACTACAAATTTTTTGTGCTAGTAACACGGGCACCAGCAACGAACTAGACGTAGGGACATTCTACCCGAACCAGTATAAACCTCGTGTCCTCTAAGCACACTATTTGAGCTAGATGCAAAATACTAGAAATTTACTCATTGGTGGTAACTCGAAACATCAATAGTTGGTGCGCCAGGTAGGGGCCTTTTGCGTGTCTTGACATCCACACCAGGCCTCGGATGGCTAGTCACAACATCAGCTGGGTCCTGGGTGCGCACGTGCACTTCAGGGACCTGAACTTCATCGTCACAACGGAGGGAGAGTTGGCGTAGGCTCCCACCGCCACCCAACATCTCCACTCTGCTGGCCTTGACATGATCGTAGAGGTGCTTGAGGAGCTACAGCTACACGCACTGAAGGCCTACATCCCTTGGAGCGACCAACTCCTTGGCTTTGACTACGGGAGGTTAGAGCACCAGCTCGATGCCTTCCTGGGACCCCAACCATCCCAGGAGGACCTGCGCCACCTCAAATTCTCATTCACCAATGTCATGGCATAGCTTGCTGGAGGAGAGATGCTCTCTCCGAAATACATCATCCAGAGCACCCTGACAGTGCTCTCGTCCGGTCTCCGCAACACCGCAGAGACCATTGGCCACCTTGTGGTGCGATGCATGCCTCCATCCCCCACAAACGACGAGTTCATGGGGATGATTGAATATGTTGCGGAGTCTTTCCATGACCTCCTCATGGGAGAAATAGAGTCACCCTCCACCTCTAACTCTAGCAGGGGGAGCTATCACCCCTCTCATGAATGTTTCATGGAAGGAACCCCCAAGGGACACGTTGAAAGCATCCACGAGGAAGAGGCTACCCCGATGAATGACCTCGATGATGAGGTCAAGGGGGATGTAGGGGCCCCACCTTGCCTATAGGTGGAGCAGTTGAAGGCTCGACACCAAGAGCTTGAGGAAGCGTGACTCCAGCTCGAGCAGGAATGCGCATAGCTCAATCGAGAGATCAAGCGCCATGGAGGCAGTGGGCGTGCATGCCATGGCCCATGACATGAACCAGAGGATCATCGAGGACGATGAAGCCCTCCCACACTTCACTCGAGTGAGCCAAAACATCGCTGCTATGGTGCCTTGCTCTGGGGGCTTCCGAGGCCTACAATGCCCAAAGACCGTTGGGCCCATCGTGAGATTCGCACACTACTCAAGCATGTGGCGGCACAGCAGGCTGAGAGCTCGCTGTCTTGACGACAAGAGCTCAATGCCAGCAAGTGCATGCTCTCGGAATGACCCAACAAGGATGCATCAGTCCACTAGGCGCCATAAGGTGGTAAGCTACGCACTACAGTCCTAGTGCATGAGCGTCTCAGCTGCAACCATGATGCATGCAACACCCTCGATGCCCATAGGCGTGCCCATGGTGTTCTGAGGGAGGGATCTAGCCATAGCTACCACCCTCATCATGGTGGATGCTATGATAGTGTGGAGGACCAAAGCCTAAGCCCTGGCCTGCCGAGACCTTAGGCCTTCGGCCGACACATCCTCAACGCCGCCTTTCCACCATGGTACTGACCACCGACCAACATCCTAAAGTACTCTAGGGAATCAAACCCTGGACTATGGCTCGAGGATTATTGGCTTGCTTGCCAAGCCAGTGAAGCAGATAATGATGATTTCATTATCCACAACCTTCCATTGTTCATGGCCGATGCGACGCGAACATGGTTGGAGCACCTTCCACGCAACTGTTGACACAAAATGTGACGCACTGTGCCTCACACACAGCAAGCCGGAAAGCGTGGCTTCAATCGGGTTCCCGGGTGCTTCGTGATCCGGAAGCGTGCCAGTCAGTTTGACCTGAAAACTAACAAGGGATAGAACAATTAAATGTCAAACCGGAACATGTCGGGTAATACCAGACAGTTCCTCATATACGGCTCTGAAGCCACTTACAATGACATACAGCTATAAAGAGCTGTCTGCCAACAAGTTCATAAATCATTCAGCTAATCATGAGATGAATGCACGTAAAGACCTAATTGCCGAATACATGTACATGGGAAGACATGTTCGAACAAGTGAAATTAATTATGAGTTAGTGCATAACCAAGCTCGGCAGTCTAGCCGAGTTGGGGTCCATGAAGGAGGAACATGCAAATAAATACACTTAAACTAATCTAAAACCTGCATCTGCCGCACGACACCTAGTTTCGTCAAAGCTTAAACGTAATTAAAATGCATGAACCCACGACATGTGACAATCTAGATCAAAATAATTCAGCCATTACGAGCGTATTACCTATTTGTGAAGGTAATACGAAAATAATGATTATTGAAGCACGAAATAAACCATAAGAGAGGGCCGAACAATATCGATCTAGATTGGGCAGAAGTGTGTTACAAATATATAAAATATTTAAAACATGCAACACTGGATAACTTAATGAATCTATTTAGATTTGCCATATCTAATAGAGCCGATAACTGTCTTGCTTCCACTAAGCATATTGAACAAACGCCTGCCGCACGGTATTTACTCATAAGCAAAGCATAAGCAAAGACTTCTTGATTGTCAAGCAAAGATCCGCCGCACGATCATTGAAAACAAACAAGACTACTTGCATCACGTCTAAATCCACCGCATGATACTAGACATGATAACAAGGTTGTCGGAACTTACGGAGGTCGACGGATCGATGACTCCTCTCGAAGAACTCGACGACACGACAAAAGGACTCGAAAGTTGGCGCGGGGCCGGTTGTATTGATTTGGTTGTGAACCCTTATTACAATGGTTGAGGGTCAATATTTATACCCTGGACAAAACACGAGTCCTAGAGGACTACGATTCACAAAGGAACTTTTAAACAAACTTGGAAACTCACGATTCCTTACCCTAAACTTTTAGAGTCCTTTACTATTACAACTTTCACCTTTTCGATCGGCCTTGCCTGCCATCTTCTGTTTTTCCTGAATGGAATCACCGCCTTCTGGAGTAACCGACCGCAATGCATTTAGCCGACCGCTTGCTTTGTTTGCCGAATACCCTTCTTCCCGCATGTGGGTCTACCTGTCATCTTCCAGAATCGACCAAAATCCAGTGTTAACACATGCCCCCTCAATTTCGGGATAAAAGTTGTTTTATTCTGAAATTGACCACAAGCTCTTTCATTCTCCTAGGTCATCACCGTTCAAAACCGCAGCCGCTGCCCAATTCAAGCTTTCAGCGCAACCTCGGACCTCCTTCAAATCTTCAATGGCGACCCAGGATGAAATCCCAGAGGTAAACTTTACTTATATTCGGCAACTTTCATTTTATCCTCCCGCTCCTCTTTTGATTTACTCCCCTTTGATTTCAATCATCCTCTAAAGGAATACAAGAGCCAGATTTTGATCCCCTATGCTGCCAATCCCGACTCCTATTTCCTCGGCCCAATGGGAAATCCTGACCCTTCTGAAATTATTGAGAAGGAAACCCAAAGAATTCCTTTCAAGTCTGGGATTACCTCGCCAAACCGATGGCCAAACACGTTCAAGAATTGGCCATTTCCCCCAATCACCGGATGGCGTAACTGGTACAGGAGAATGCTAGAGAAAAGCAGCAACCACTGGGAAAGTCAGGACATCAGTCATTGTCTGGAATTATCTTTAGCAGAGACACCCAGGAATGATTCCCTTTTGATAGCAGCTTCTCATTTTTGGTCTGACACTATCAATGCCTTTATCTTTGGTCATGGTATTATGACCATCACTCTAGCTGACGTATTCATGATGACTGGCTTGAATGTGTCATTGCCAGTATATCCCTATAAATACAAGAGCAAAAGTAATCAAAGAGCTGTCAGCTCCGGATGTGGATGGGTCAAACATATCCAGAACTACATGAATGCATCTGGCACCGTCTCTGACAAAGAGCTAAAAGCCTTCATGAATATGTGGCTATGCAGATTCATCTTCTGTGGAAAATCCAATGAACCAACCCTAAATCACATGGTAATGGCTGAAGACTTAGCTGCAGGCACTCAGATCCCACTAGGCAAATATCTCTTAGGGTCTGTTTATCATATGATGCATCAGATTACTCTTCAGATGCGCCAAGGTGGAGAAATCTCTTGTGTGAATGGTCCCTGGTGGCTAGTTCAAATGTGGCTTCAGCTATATATGCATCAGATAACCTCTATGAGCCTCTTCAATCTAAGTTTTCCTTCAGTTAACTATGCTGAAGGTAGTATAGCAAAGGTTAAGGCTTGTCAGACTTATGGGGAAGCAGCATCATCTATAAGCATTGACATAGACATCGGTCATTTCTTCAAGCTATTTTTTAAAGGATTCGGCAATGTGCTCTGGTTTCCTTATAGAGAAAATGAAAATTTGACTTTGCCCTGCAAGTTTAGTTATGAAATCGGTTGTTCAGGTCAAGAATCCACAGAGATTTTCAACTCCTTTATCAAACCTTGCACTCTGCCAGCCGAATTTCATCATGGGAGGTTAGTGCAGTCCACCTATGAATTCTACTATCCAAATATGGTGGCCAGACAATTAGGATGCGGCCAACTGCCTCCAAGATTCCTCTTCTCAACAATCATAAAGTCAAGGGAAGTAATAACAGAAAGAATGGAAGCCAAGAAGATCTTTGAATTAGGATGGGAATTGCCAACATATGAACCATCTCCATTTGGGCTAATAGATGTTGCTCATCCCTTCTTCGTCTCTTGGTGGCAAGAATGGCATGCTCATATCTTCAATATGTCAGTTCATTCTTTATGCAAAAACTTGCAACCCGACTTTGCTTCTGATAGCGAGGTAACTTCATTATGCTCATCATTTCTTGCATCCTGAATTCACTTCTTATTTTAAAATCTAGTTATGCACAGGATCTTGAGTTTACTCCCCCAGCCAAAGCAATCCAGTACTATTCGGCTGGTCCCAAGCCTGCTCTGGGGTTTGATGCTCCAAACTTAAAGGAATTCATGAAAGCTCCTGTAACTTTGGATTCAGCACCTTTAAAGGCACTCATGAAAACTCCTGCTACTTCAGCTGCTGCATCTTCAAGAGGAAAAAGCAAAAGGAAAACATCTGACAATTTTCTCTTACCCAAGAAACCAAGGACCAAGAAAGCCAGATTATCTCCTAAGGCATGAATCTTTTATTTTTTTATCAGGTTAACAGCCTCACTTAGCAGTAAACCTGACAACCTCTATATTTATTGCTTCCATTGCAGCCACAAGTCGAAATTCCCACACTGGGCAACACCTCAGCGCCTGTAGAACCAACCCCTGAAGTTTCTACTGAAGATGAAGAAATCCATGATAGCAAAACTTCAGAGACTCACGAAGCTGAAAGTTTAAAAGCTCACAAATCTGATGAAACCATAGGTAACATCGTTCAACCAATTCCCCTTTTTCTCTTTCTTCCTAAATAACACCTATCTCTTGTGCTTATTACCATTTACTTTATTGAGAATAGATGACATCTTAGATGAACTGGCAAGGGAAACTTCTCCTGATCAAGCTCCAAATACGTCCCTTCTGAACCTTCAGCCAAGCTCTCCAGCAAACCAGGGTGTAACCCATCCTGATGATCAATCAGTTCAGCAGGTAATACCTTATCTTACACTATATTTCAGCAAAATTACCCAATCGGCTAATACCTTCTTTCTTCTCTTTTCCTTAGAAGAACATCACTAAACCGACCACCAGCTACTCCTTCTCAATTGAGGACTACATCATTGAGAAAGGTGAAGAGATCACTTCTCATCAAACCTTATCGTTGGAAAATCAGGCTCGGCTAAAAGAGGTGATCATTCTGCTGAATAAGGATACCATTAGTCTGGTTCAGGATGCAGACCAGATAAAAGACCTCCTTGAACTCATTGATCAAGATATTCCCTCTGCTCTCAAGACTCCCCTAGAATCTGCAGCCCATCTCGATGACCACTTTGCTATGGTGAGAAGGGCAACCAAGAACATATCTTCGAGGGCTGCTCTACAAAAGGATAGATCTTTGAAAAAGCTGGAGATTAAAGATCTTCACTCTCATATCCAGACTACGAGAAATTCCTTGGCAACCTTGGAGCCTGAACTGAAAGCCATGGAGGATGAAAAAAGCAGACTAGAAGCTCAACTAGCCAAACTGAATGTCAAAATTCAGTCTCACAGGGCCCATATAACTAATTTGCCAAAGAACATAGAAGCAGCTTCACTAAAGATAGCTTCGACCATCAAAGAAGATCAACAGATCAAAACTAAGTTATCCAGCATCCAGAGTTCCGAAGATGAAGATCAAAAAGTGCTAGATAATGTTAGCCGAATCAGGACTGAGGCTATAGAGGCAATCAATCATCTTCTGAACCAGTAGATATTGGATTTGTAATAAACTTAAGTGTGACATCTTCTTTCCCTTGGTTAACCAGCTTTATGTTTTCTTATTTTTATTCATTCGAAAGCAATCGACCCCTTTCCCTTAAATTACTCGATTAGAATATAGCCGATTGTCTCCATTCTTTCGATAGTCGAACGAATCCAATTCAAACATTGTGAGGGTATAACCGAACAATGTTGGCTCCAACAAACCAAAGAGGTATTTGAGTGACGTTCGACTTAACCCATGCGTGGCCCAGCCCAGTAACGGCCTAGCCGAAAGGGAAAAAACCTACTCTGCCGTTCGGGATTCTCGCCCCACAACCCCGTGGAATTCGCCACGATCCTTCGCTTTGGCTTATAAATAGACCCTTCCGTTAGCCTTCATCGCTATCTTCGCCTCAGCGTTCTCACATCTGTCTCCTCCACTTCCTTCGTTCGATTCATTCTAGAAGAAAACCCTAACCTCCATCAAAGCAAATGACGAACAATGGCAACCGTGGCAAGCGTCCTGCCAACGGAGAGGCTGAAGGAAGCAGAGCATCGCGCTGCCGGCGTCGTGGGTATGATTTGGCTTTTTGCCCCCTTTGCAATTTTCTTGTTCATCTCTTAATTTCGATTTTTCCTTCCTCATTCATCAGGATAAGGGTCATCAGCTCCAGCCAATACCATCTCCTTCCTCCAGTGATGGCAGCTCAACCGGGAACTCCATCATCCGGCTCCTCCGGGTCTTCCAGCTCTTCAAGCTCTTACCATTCCAATCCTTGGGGTTCGGCAGAACCAGCTGATGCACACCATCCATACTCTCACGAAGAGGCGCTCAAGTTTCGCCAGGAGAGGGACGAAGCCCGGGAGGAGCTAGGCGACGTCTCCAAGAAGTTCGGCATCAATCAAGCCGAATGGGAGGACCAGCGGAAATAATTCTGCGACGCCATCACCGGTTTGATATCTTCATTTAATTTTATCATCCTAACTTCCTTTGCTTGCCGACCCATTTCTTCTTTTCTGCCCAGCTCTTTCAGCGGAGAATGATCGCTTGAAGACGGCGGCGAACAAGATTGCCGACAAGGTGAATGCTCAGGGGGAGACATCCGAGGCACGCCTTGATGCTGTGGACGGCCGCATTGATCAGGCCGTCATCCAAGGTGTGCACCTTGGTGCTTCTCTCGGGCTGGCGGCAATGACCTCCCAAACCAACGAGGACTACTCCTCCCAGCCAGTTGGCTTCGTTGGAGGACGCCCGGACGAAGTCGACGACATCGATGAGCGTCTGGAGGCCTACGACGATCATGCTGCTGCCCTTGCCAAAATCACAAACCCCCAGTCCGTCCTCAACAAGTTATTTGAGGAATAGTTTGTATTAGGATGGACTTTTTATAAATAATCTCGTCCTTTGGAAGAATACTTATTTCTTTGATTCTTTTCGGTAAAATTCCACTTACGACTGTCAGAAAAATGCTGAAAACAACCCAGTTTCGAATAAACATTCTTGTGCTAGAGGCGATGCAAACTGCATCGGCTATTTTGTGCTAAAGGCAATATGAACGATATCGGCTATTCTCAGTCTTGTATCTGATTTTTAGGCTAAAGGCGATATGAACAATATCGGCTTCTCTGATCTACATTCATGAACCAACCTCAACACTGGGGTAGTATTTCTTAAGAAATCTTCCATTGATAGCTCTGGTAAACTCCTCCCCAAATAAAGTCTTCAATATGTATGCATTGCCAGGTACACATTCTACTATTCGGAAAGGACCTTCCCAATTTGGAGACCATTTGCCGAACGCTCTATCCTTTGTTCCAACTAGCAATATAGTTTTCCAAACCAAATCTCCTTCTGCGAATCGCTTCAGCCTAACCCTTTTGTTATAATACTTGGCAATGCGTATTTTATTCTTCTCAATATTTTCCAATGCCTTGAGACGAATCAAATGTAGATCTTCCAATTCATCCATCATTAAATTCTTATAATCCTCTTCCACCAATTCTTTCTGTAACACAACTCACCTGGATCCTGACCGTAATTCCCATGGTAATACAGCATGATGCCCGTAAACCAGTTCATAGGGAGATGTTTGAGTGGACCCATGACAAGCCATTCGGTAAGCCCACAATGCTTCATTAAGAACCAAGTGCCATCTCCTTGGCTTTTCATCAATCTTCTTCTGGATGATTTTAATCATAATCTTATTTGATGCTTCTGCCTGACCATTAGCTTGGGCATAATAAGGAGAAGAATTATACAACTTAATCCCCATATCTTTGGCAAAATCACAAAATTCTGAAGAAGTAAACTGAGTTCCTTGATCAGTTGTTATAGTTTGAGGAATCCCGAATCTGTGAATTATATGTTCCTTAACAAAACTGATCATATTCTCGGACGTTACCTTCTTCAAAGGAATAGCTTCAACCCACTTGGTGAAATAATCCGTGGCTAAGAGTACAAACTTGTGTCCCTTATTAGAAGGAGGATTGATCTGACCAATTAAATCTATACCCCATCCTTTGAACGGCCAAGGCTTGATTATAGGATTCATAGCAGACGCTGGAACTTTTTTAATATTGCCGAATTTTTGACAATTGTGACACCCTTTGTAATATTCAAAACAATCTTCCAACATAGTCGGCCAAAAATAACCAGTTCTTCTAATTATCCACTTCATCCGATAAGCTGACTAATGTGCACCACACAATCCTTCGTGAACCTCATACATCACTTTCTTGGCTTCTTCTTGACTTAAACATTTGAGTAATACTCCATCGATGGACTTGTAATATAACTGATCATCAAGAAATACAAATTTGAGAGCTTTGTACCTGAGTTTTCGGGAAACCTTTTGAGATGGATCTTTCAGGTAATTGGTAATTTCGCATCTCCAATCACCATCTACTTGATCAGTATTTGAAACATTTTCTTTCATAGCAAACACTTCCCGACTCTCTCGATATCCAGAAGCAGCTTGAGCTAACTTATTTGCTTCTTCATTGTATTCCCTAGGGATATGATGCAAGGTTACTACCAGGAAATTCTTCAAAAGTTCTCTACACTCCTCATAATATTCTCTTAACACATTGTTCTTGCAATCATACTGACCATTCAGTTGGTTAATCACCAACTCAGAATCCCCAAAGATTTCAACAGCAACAGCCTTTACTTCTATAAGAAGCCGAAGCCCTCTAAGCAATGCTTCATACTCTGCTTGATTATTAGTAACATGAAACTCAATAGGAACTGCATACTCAAAAACTTTTCCTCGTGGGGAAATCAAAAGAATACCAGCACCACCACCTTTGTTACAAGATGATCCATCGAAGAACAAGGCCCAAGGCACAATGCTTACCACCTCAACAGAAAGATCCCGATGTTGGGTAATAAAATCGGCAATAACTTGACCCTTTACCGCCTTTGCCGATTCATACCTTAAATTAAATTCTGACAATGCTAAAATCCATTTGCCAATTCTTCCATTCAAAATCGGCATTGATAGCATATGTTTGATTACATCAAAACTAGAAACCACCACGCATTCGGCATTCAACAAATAGTGCCGAAATTTAGTACATGAGTAATACACACACAAGCAAAGCTTTTCTGTAGCCGAATACCTTGTTTCCGGGTCTAGCAGTTTTTGGCTAAGATAAGCTACGACTCTTTCTTTTCCTTCAAATTCTTGCATAAGGGCCGATCCTATCGTTAGGCTATCGGCCGCCACATACAACTTAAAAGGCTTGTCAAGTTGTGGAGGTACCAGCACAGGTGGTGCCTTCATATATTGCTTGATCTCATCAAAAGCCTTTTGTTGTATGTCACCCCATACAAATTTTTGATCCTTCTTGAGCTTTAATAAAGGAGAAAAGGGTAAAACTCTTTCTGATAGATTGGATATGAATCTTCTTACAAAGTTGATTTTGCCTAACAATGATTGTAATTCCGTGAGATTAGTTGGCAGCACAACTTTGTCTATTGCTTCCATGCTCTTTTTCCCAACTTCAATTCCTCCTTTATGAACTAAAAATCCCAAAAACTCACCAGCCGAAACTCCAAAGGCACATTTGTTTGGATTCATCTTCAAGCCATGCTTTCTTGTGCACTCTAGAGTCTTTCTTAAATCGGCTAAATGTCTTTCATGATTTCTAGACTTGACTACTACATCATCGATGTAGATTTCTACAATCTTGCCGATCAACTCATGAAAAATATAATTCATAGCTCTTTGATAAGTTGCACCGGCATTCTTTAACCCAAATGTCATGACTATCCACTCAAACAAACCAATATGACCAGGACATCTGAAGGCTGTTTTTGAAATATCTTCCACTGCCATAAAAATTTGATTATAGCCAGCATTACCATCCATAAAACTAATGACTTCATAGCCTGCTGCTGCATCTACTAGTAAATCGGCAACCGGCATTGGGTAACCATCCATAGGAGTGGCCTTATTAAGATTTCTGAAATCTATGCAAACCCTCATTTTTCCATTTTTCTTGTATACCGGTACTATATTTGAAATCCACTCTGCATACTTGTAGGGCCGAATGAAGTTTGCTTCTATTAATCTTTCAACCTCCTTCTTCACATCGGCCAATACCTCCTCTTTGTATATCTTCCATGGAGGTTGTTTGTAAGGATGAAATCCAGGTTTAATGGGTAATCGATGCTCAACAATGGAACGATCCAATCCAGGCATTTCCGTATAATCCCAAGCAAAACAATCTTTAAACTCTTTCAATAGGTCTATCAATCTTGATTTATATTCTGGGTCTAACTTTGCACTAATATACATCGGCCCTGGCTTAGAATCATCACTAACATCAATTTCTTCCAACTTATCAGCCGACATAAAACCACGTCCCAACTTTCCTTTGTTGCCATCGACAGGATTTCCCATTAAAAATTACTATGAGAGCTGACTGCTTGGATCGGCTGTTGGCCTTCGCTGAAAACATTTACAGGACCTTCTTTCCACAGTTTTCCAGAGAAACAATCGACGCCTTCATATTCCCAGTAGGTAGATTCTGTGGCAGCAACACTTACCGAATCGTCAGCATGCACAACTTCAACATCATCTCCAATCCATTGAATGAGAATTTGATGCATAGTTGAAGGAATGCAACAATTAGCATGGATCCAATCTCTGCCCAAGAGTAGACTATATGCCCCCTTGCCATCAATGACAAAAAAGGTTGTAATCAGAGTTTTTGACCCAATAGTCAGCTCGACATGGATAGCACCTCGGGTATCAGAAGGATTGCCAGCAAAGTCCCTAAGCACCATGTTAGTTTTCAATAATTCTTCATTAGTTATCCCAAGCTTCCTGAAGGTAGTATAAGGCATGATATTGATAGCAGCCCCTCCATCGACAAACATCTTAGTTAAAGGCTTGCCATTGACATACCCCTTTAAATAGAGTGGTCTCAGGTGACGATTCTTGATTGGTTTATCAAAAAATAGCCTGCTGCGTTAATACAAGCTGAGCCATCAAATCCTGACATTCACTTTCATCAAAATCAGAGTACACCTCTTCTTGGACATCTTGGCTTTCGGGAGCTATAAACTCTGATGGGAGGAAGAAAGCCATGCAAGCATTAGCCGAAGGACCACATCCATCAGGCTTCTTTTTAGGACGCCATATTTGCTTTGTTTCGGTAACTTCTTGTTCCAACTCCCTATTCCTCAACCGTTGCACTCTTCTTTTCTGACTTTTCCTCAGGCCTGGAGGACACCACTGTCCTTTTTGCCATACGTATCTATAGAAGTCATCTTCTTCATCATGCACTCTATCATGAATCCAACCTTGACCTGCAACTCTTTTCCTTTGCTGATTTTCAAAATCACCTATTTTTAAGCGCCGATCATCTTTAGGAACCTTCGTTCCAAGTCTTTCATAGACGGGACGGCGGTTGATTCGAGATTGCCTATACTCGGAGTACTGAGCACTACACTCTGGACAATTATTTCTTGCAGGCAACCTCAAGCCTTCATTCCAACAATGCCTAAAGAACGAACAACCCCAATGAGACTGCTCCTGTTCTATCATGTATTCTTCTTGCTCCCTTCGGTATACTTCTTCCTCATACCTCCGGCATTCTTCTATAAACCATTGCTTCTTACAGTATTCCTTCTCTTGTTCCCTCTGCCACTTGTTTAGCAAAATACGTGATGTAACTCTGGGTTTGGAAGTTTGACCTTTCTCGGTTCGGCTATTCTGAAACCGAACTCGTTGCTGCAGCTCTCTACTGGTGATTTGCCGATCCGGGTCAACAGCACCACTCTCCTTTGCTCTATCAGAAGTCAACACTTTCACCTTGCCTTTACCTTTGAGATCATTGGCAGATACCATATTCATAGAGAAAGAAATCATATTTTGTGGAAAAGGCTGATCATCAATTTTCATTTTGCCATCAAACCTCAAATGTCCCTCTTGGATAGCTTTCTAGATTCGTATTCTGAACACTCGGCAATCATTGATATAGTGAGAATTAGTGTTATGAAAGCCACAATACTTTTTGTCTTTCACTCCTTCAGGACGTAACATAGGATGTCCTTCTGGCAACTTGATGCGTCCTTCCTTTATCAACAATGCAAAAAGTCTGTCTGCTTTAGTAACATCAAAATCATAAGTTCCCTTTTGTTGTTTCAACCAGCGTTGATTAACTTGAGTGGGTTCCTTTGCCCAATTCAACTCAGCCGCAGCTATCTCATCTTCATCAATATACTCGGTCGCTTCCTCCAGAAAACCTTGATACACCTCATTAGTGGCATTGTTCTTCTGAAAGCGATTATCTCTCCTGAATCCTTGGGCCTGATTACTCATAGCTGCTAAACGCTGCGCAAGTTGGCCAAGATCATCAAACTCTATGCCGAACAACTTTTCCCTGATATTCGGCAACATTCCCGCTATAGCCATTCCAGGTAATTGATCATCTGGTAAATTCAGAGAATAACACATATTCTTAGTCTCCCTAAATCTGCGAAGATATTCCAATGGTGTCTCACTTGTTCTCATCCTTAGACTCATGAGATCAACCAACTTTTTCTCATTAGTACCCGTGTAGAAATATGAATGAAACTTCTGCTCTAGTTCTGCCCACGTACCAATGGAATGAGCTGGTAGAGATGTGAACCATGTGAAAGCTGGTCCTGTAAGAGACAAAGGAAAATATCGAATCCTCCAAGCTTCATCTGAAGCAGCTTCTCCAAGCTGCATTAAGTACCGACTGACGTGCTCTATGGTACTAGTATCATCTTGACCAGAAAACTTGGTCAAATCTGTTGGAGGCTTCACCCTTGGAGGCAACGCCACTCTGTTGTACCATTCTGGATAAGGAGACTTGTATGAATAGGATTGATTCTTTGGCTTCAAGCCGAACTAATTTTGCATCATATCAGCCATCCTGTGCATCAAAACATCAATGCCTAGATCCTGATTTCCTTGTACTTGCACTCCAGAAGGCAATCCTGAAACACTTCTATACCCTGGATTTGGCACAGCATTGATAGCACTGTAATCAGTAAATTCTTGATACCCATCTCCATATATATTCTTCTGCAATCTGTTTGATACTGGAGAAACTCTATAAGCTGAAGGTGGCACTTCTCCTGTGGTACCAAATGTTACTTGGCCATAGGTGGGATGTGATTGCTTTTTAGTGTGAGTCAATCCACCTATATTTGAAGGCGACGCTACCTCTTTTCCAACAGGCTTCTCTTGATGCTTTGGAACATTGAAAAGCGTCGGCCCACTGAGTGGTCCAACATTTTCTTCGAAATATTTATCAACCATTGGACCAAAAGTACTGATCATGATTGCCCGAAAGGTATTCAGAAAAGCTGTGTGATGATTTGTCATGGTTTCTCCCATAGCTTTATAAACCAGGGCTGCCATCTTCTGAGCATCCTCCTCTTCAGTGTAATCAGTTTGATGCGGAAGAAGAACCCTTGGCATTGATTGCTTTTGAAATACTTTATTGCTCTTGTTTTTGGAGAAAGACATCAAGCATTTCCGTTGGTATTGCTCACATGCTTGTAGCACTAAATCCTTGTAATTATCTGGCAATTCTGCCATGCTTACATCCAGAACATGATCATTGTTGATCTCAGATGCCATCTTGAACTAGCAGATTGTCCCACCGAGCGTGCCAAAAAGTGTGTTGACACAAAATGTGACGCACTGTGCCTCACACACAGCAAGCCGGAAAGCGTGGCTTCAATCGGGTTCCCGGGTGCTTTGTGATCCGGAAGCGTGCCAATCAGTTTGACCTGAAAACTAACAAGGGATAGAACAATTAAATGTCAAACCGGAACATGTCGGGTAATACCAGACAGTTCCTCATATACGGTCCTGAAGCCACTTACAACGACATACAGCTATAAAGAGCTGTCTGCCAACAAGTTCATAAATCATTCAGCTAATCGTGAGATGAATGCACGTAAAGACCTAATTGCCAAATACATGTACATGGGAAGACATGTTTGAACAAGTGAAATTAATTATGAGTTAGTGCATAACCAAGCTCGGCAGTCTAGCCGAGTTGGGGTCCATGAAGGAGGAACGTGCAAATAAATACACTTAAACTAATCTAAAACCTGCATCTGCCGCATGACACCTAGTTTCGTCAAAGCTTAAACGTAATTAAAATGCATGAACCCACGACATGTGACAATCTAGATCAAAATAATTCAGCCATTACGAGCGTATTACCTATTTGTGAAGGTAATACGAAAATAATGATTATTGAAGCACGAAATAAACCATAAGAGAGGGCCGAACAATATCGATCTAGATTGGGCAGAAGTGTGTTACAAATATATAAAATATTTAAAACATGCAACACTGGATAACTTAATGAATCTATTTAGATTTGCCATATCTAATAGAGCCGATAACTGTCTTGCTTCCACTAAGCATATTGAACAAACGGCTGCCGCACGGTATTTACTCATAAGCAAAGCATAAGCAAAGACTTCTTGATTGTCAAGCAAAGATCCGCCGCACGATCATTGAAAACAAACAAGACTACTTGCATCATGTCTAAATCCACCGCATGATACTAGACATGATAACAAGGTTGTCGGAACTTACGGAGGTCGACGGATCGATGACTCCTCTCGAAGAACTCGACGACACGACAAAAGGACTCGAAAGTTGGTGCGGGGCCGGTTGTATTGATTTGGTTGTGAACCCTTATTACAATGGTCGAGGGTCAATATTTATACCCTAGACAAAACACGAGTCCTAGAGGACTACGATTCACAAAGAAACTTTTAAACAAACTTGGAAACTCACGATTCCTTACCCTAAACTTTTAGAGTCCTTTACTATTACAACTTTCACCTTTTCGATCAGCCTTGCCTGCCATCTTCTGTTTTTCCCGAATGGAATCACCGCCTTCTGGAGTAACCGACCGCAATGCATTTAGCCGACCGCTTGCTTTGTTTGCCGAATACCCTTCTTCCCGCATGTGGGTCTACCTGTCATCTTCCAGAATCGACCAAAATCCAGTGTTAACAGCAACAGAATCCAAAGTTGGGCGGACCTAAAAGAGATCTTTGTGGGAAACTTCTAGGGTAGATACAAGCGTCCTAGGAACCCATGGGATCTCAAAAACTACTGATAGAAGGCCCGGGAAACCCTTTGTGGGCACATCCGATGCTTCTCCCGGTAGTGCAATGAGCTGCCCAACATCACCGATGCTGACGTCATAGGACCCTTCCTATCTGGGACCACCTGCGAGTCTTTGGTCCACAAGCTAGGACATAAGGGCCCATGAACCGCCAAGGAGCTCCTCGACATCGCCACTAGCCACACATCGGGCGAGGAGGTGGTCAGAGCAATCTTTGACCATCTCAAGGGCAAGGTGAAGCAGGACAAGGACGCTGGTGAAGGCGCCTCTAACTATCCCAGCAAGAAGAAGAACAAGCAGCAGCGTGAGGGCTTGCTCGTGGCCACCACCGACCATAAGGGGCGTCGAAAGCCCACTGAGGGTACCCCGGACCACTCTGAGAAGCTACTCGAAGGGCCATGCCCAAACCATGCTTTCCCGTCAAGCATCTATACAAGGACTATGGCCTCATGAAGCAGTTCTTGTCTGGAGGCATTAACAAGGGGGAGCATGGGAAGGACCCTAGGCCGACTGTGGATGACATCGAGGGGAAGGATGGTAGCTTTCTGATGCTAGATGGCTGCCTCATGATCTTTGGAGGGTCGGCAGCCTATGACTCCAAGCACTGCCAAAAGCTCATGCGCCGCGAGGTCTATATGGCTGAGCCTATCGCAGCTGCCTTCCTCCAATGATCGAAGTCTACCATAACCTTTGATTGGACTGACCACCTAGAAAGCATCCCACAACCAGGGAGATATCTGCTTGTGGTCGACCCGATCATCGGCACAAAGCGGCTCACCAAGGTACTGATGGACAGAGGTAGTAGCCTCAACATCATGTATGCTGAGACGCTCGACGCCATGGGCATCAACCGATCGTGCATCTGATCGACTAGAGTGCCTTTCCATGACATTGTGCCTAGAAAGCAGGCCATGCCACTTGGGCAGATCGATCTGCCCATCACCTTCGGAGATCCATCCAATTATAGGAGGGAGACCCTCACCTCCGAGGTGGTTGGGTTCCATGGAACCTACCATGCCATACTAGGACATCCATGCTACGCAAAGTTCATGGCCATCCCCAACTACACCTACCTAAAGCTAAAGATGCTAGGACCATGCAGGGTCATCACCATCGGCACCTCCTTCCAGCATGCCTATGAGTGCAAGGTCGAGTGCTGCAAACATGCCATGGCAATCATCGCCTCCAAGGAGCTTGCAGCCATCAGGAAGGAGGTCACCAAAGAAGGGCCCAACCCCAAGCAGTTGGTTGGGTCTTTCAAGCCTGTGGAGGGTGCCAAGGAGGTCCTCATGGACCCTAGCGACACCAAAGACAAAGTGGTGAGCATTGGAACCACACTTTCCTCTAAATAGGAGAGCACGCTCGTCGACTTCCTCCGTGCTAATAGAGATATCTTGCGTGGAAACCCTCGGACATGCCAGGCATTCTAAGAGAAGTCATCGAGCATGCCTTGAAGATTAGGCTAGGATCTAAGCCAGTGAAGTAGCGCCTACATTGTTTCAATGAGGGGAAGCGCAGGGCCATCGATGAGGAAATTGTGAAGGTTTTGTCGGCCAGGTTCATCAAGGAAGTATACCACCCTGAGTGGTTAGCCAATCCCGTTCTTGTATGAAAGAAGAGTGGGAAATGGAGAATATGTGTTGACTACATGGGTCTGAACAAAGCGTGTCCAAAGGATCCATTTCCTTTGCCATGCATAGACCAAGTAGTCGACTCAACCTCAGGGTGTGAAACCCTTTGCTTCCTTGATGTGTACTCCGGGTACCATCAAATTGTGATGAAAGAGTCTGACCAGCTCATGACATCTTTCATCACCCCATTCGGATCGTTCTGCTACATTACAATGTCATTCGGTCTGAAGAACACTGGGGCTATGTACTAGCATTGTATGCTCAAATGTTTTGGGGGCCTCATCGGGCGAACTATTGAGGCCTATGTGGATGACATCATGGTCAAGTCCAAATAGTCTTACCAGGTCATAGCTGACCTTGAGCAAACCTTTATAAAACTCTGAGTAAACAACATTAAGCTCAACCCTGAGAAGTGAGTTTTCGGGGTCCCGAGGGGTTTGTTGCTAGGTTTCATCATTTCCGAGCGTGGCATCGAAGCTAACCTAGAGAAGATCTCGGCCATCACAAGGATGGGCCCAATTTAGAATGTAAAGGGGGTACAATGAGTTGCAGGGTGCCTCACTGTAACACCTCTAGTGTTTTGACCTAGCACTAAAACTTGACATGTCATCATATGCATTGCAAAGCATTCATAAAGTAGAAAAATTTGAATGCATTCACTAAATAACTTTATTTCATAAGTTGTTATTTTATGTGATGTATGTGATCCAAAACTCTAAATAAAGATCATGACCACAAGGGTCAAATTTCATGTGATCATGTGAGACCATGTGTCAATTGACTCAAATAACCCTAATGGGCCATGTTACTGGTCAAAAATCAAAGTTAAGTAAAAAGGTAAACAAATCAAATTTGAATTCAAATTCAAACCATAAAAGTCCTTTTTGCCCCTTTTGTCTAATTCAAAATCCATTTGGAATCTGGGGGTGTGACAAAAAGCAAAGTTGAAGCTTATTTTATAAGGATCAACTTTGGTATTCAAAGTTTTTAAAGTTTACATATAAAATTTGGAGTAATTTTGAAATAATTCAAATTTCAAAATGGAGGTAGAATTTGAAAATGTTCATTTAAGCAAAGTTGTAGAACTTTGAATTTTGAACAAATTTTATTTTTGGAGATTTTTGAGTCGTCAAACAAATTTGGGAGTAATTTGTAAAATGAACTCAGTGGCAATTCTGTAATGCTTCTAAACAGTAGCACGACCACTGCCCCACCGCCGGCGTCCTTTCTTCGGCCTTCCAGACACGCCCGTGGCCGCCCTCGGCTTCACGCTGGCACGAGCGGCTCACTGCGTGTCGTTCCCTCTCTCTCCTAGCCGCGCTATAAAGCTTCGACGACGTTATTAGCTTTTCTTTTTCTCCTCTGTTTCCTGACGCCGCCGTCTCAACTCCGGTGAGCTCCCCTCGCCTCCTCAGCGCAAGCCAGTCTCGGCAAAGCAGTGCTCTAGCTCCATCTCCTCCTTGCAAACCCATCCCACCAAATGTGGTTGTCTGAGTCCACCGAGAACCGCCACTAGCGACCCTTCTTCCTCACGGCCGGTGACCTCACCCGAAGCTCCGTTTCACCGCGGCCAGCGTCATCCGGTGAGCCGTTGCCCTTGCTTGTTGTCTCTACAGCTTTGTCTCGATGCTGTGGTGCTTAATCCGTTCTTGCTTGGTTGTTTTGCCCACTGTAGTCGCCGGAACACCGTCATCGGCGAGGTCTGCTCCGCTGTGATCACTGTCACCGTCGAACCACGTCACCGTAGCTTCTCCGATCTCGTTCATTGCTTCAACACGTTCGGGGTGAGCTACTGATGCTTCCTGGACTCTTTGTTTCACCGTTACCAACCTTGTTCTGCCGGCGTAGCATTGCCGTGCTGCCACATCCACCATGGCCGGCGTCAACCTTGTTTCGTGTCGTAATCAACCTCCGTAATGCCATAGATCGATGCGCCTAGTCTTTGTGAGCGTTTTGGTACTTTGGCCGTCGCCGTTGGGCTCACCATCGACGAGCTAGCATTGGTCAGCGCCGTCATCGTCGCGGTCAAAGCTGAAGGTTAGGGATGACAAGTGGGTCCCGTATGTCAGTGACTGTGTAGTTCAAATGGAATTTTTCTATTTTCAGAAATGGATGAATAGTGTCTGTTTTTGTTATTTTTGTGTAGATTTATTTAGAGCTCCAAAAATTATGAACATTTTTGTGTGACCTCTCTGTGATGAATATTATTTAGGAAAAATATGAAATATTGATTTACAGTACTTTTTGAATGCAATAAAAATTACTCAATTAATTGATAAATGTAATTTACATGATTTTTGTAGGCCACTGTACAACTCCAAAAATTATGAAATTTGTTTTGGTACATTAATTTGTCATGAGGAAAATTTACATAAAATTTTGAGGTCATTTGGAACAAGTTCATTTTTAGGCTTATTTCCAAATTAATTCAAAAATGAATAAAAGCAAACCCTAAGTGTTAGGTTAGAGTTTGATCTTGTTTTGGTCATGTTTTGTGACCAGTAGGGTTTCAAGATCAATTTAGTCAAGTCACTTGTGTGGTCCTTGATGGTAGAATTGCAAGTTGGTTTTGTTGGCTTGCAACTGTACCATGAAGGAAAGTTGTACTCAAGGTATTATTATATTTCATGCACCATGAAAGCATCATGTTTACATTATCATCATGTTGAAGCATATGCTATTATTTCATGTAGAAACCGAGAGTGAACCGATCCTAGTTGAGCAAGTTGTGGAAGAATCCCCGGTTGTCTTGGGATTCGATAATTGTGGTACTGATCCGGAACCTGAGATCATCAACGAAGGCAAGCCCCAGTTTATGCATTAAACCATTACCTTGTTTACTTTGAAAAGTTTATCACTTCTGTTACCTATTGCATTAAGTTGATTATTTCAAATGTTACCTACTGGATGCATTGCTACCTTGT